>NC_136733.1:1412500-1555000 GCF_936440315.1 Barbus barbus
TGTAAAATCACCAACAACTTCCAGAAAGCTGGGGTGATGCTCTGACAATCTACTGTCCTCAGGAGACTTTGACACAGAATTACAGATGCTACACAGCAAGATGCAAACCTCTGACCAGCACCAAACATAGAAAGCCAAGATTAGAGTTTGCAAAAAAGCACAAAGGTGAGCCAGAAGAGTTTTGGAACTGTGTTTATGGACTGATGAGACAAAGATGAACCTTTATCTAAGTGATGGGAAAGCACTAATGTGGAGAAAAAAAGTGAACTGCAATGATCCCAAGAATACAGCCTCATCTGTAAAGCATGGTGGAGGTGGTGTCATGGCATGGGCATGCATGGCTGTCTCTGGAACAGGCCCTCTCAACTTTACTGATGACTTAATGTATGATGACAGTAGCAGAATGAATTTGGAAGGGTACAAAACCATCTTGCCTACCAATATTCAAGAAAATGCCACCAGATTCATTGGGAAGTGCTTCATATTGCATCAGGACAATGACCCAAAACACCCTGCCAGTTCAGTCAAGGAGTTTATAAGGGCAAAGAAATGGAAAGTCTCAGATTGCCCAAGTCAATCTCCAGATTTAAATCTGATTGAACATGAATTTCAGCAGCTGAAGAGGAGAATAAAGGCAGAAACTCACCAAAACAAGCAACAATTGGAATTGGCTGCATTAAAGGCTGGGAAAAGTATTTCAAAGGATGAGAGCAAGAGTCTGGTGATGTCTATGGGTCACAGACTCACTGCTGTGATTGTGCGCAAGGGATTATTGACTTTACTGTCTTATGGAGGGCACTGTATATATATATTTATATATGTGTGTGTGTAATATATTATATGATATTATGTTACAGTATAATTATTTTCTTATATAGTTCTTATAAAACAGGATGTTTTATTTATGTGCTGTGTATTTGTATGCTAATTAGAGTATCGTCATTAGGTTAGAAACGTACACATATAATGTAGTAAAATTTCACTGTAGTGAAGAATGAGTTGAGTTTCTAGTGTTGTACATGATGTAGCTACAAGTCTTTCACGTCAGTCATTCATGAGCTTCGATTTCAGAGAAGATGCTGCATATGCAGGCGTTACACAGCAAGGCAGCTTTTAGATCAGATCTAGACAAAAGGCCAAGAACAGAGACGCCAAACGTAACTGAAGATCTCAAAGCGACTATCAGCTTGACAGCATGTGTTTTCAATTTTCGCTTGGGTTTTTTCATTAAGCGGATGTGTCATGAATAATCAGCGTACCGTTGATTCGCTGCTCTAATTTCTGGACGTCAGCTGATGTTTATGGCTGCGTTTCAACAGTAATTCTCACTGGCAACAATACTCGCTTTGTTTCAGGAGAGGACTCGGGACGTGTGGGACTATTTGATGAAAAGTGTTGCTTTATAGGAAAACACACTGAAGGAAAGACAATGAGAACAGACCCTCTTAACAGCACTCTCTGAAATAGGCTGCAGGTCAAAGGTCAAGAATCCTCCAGGTCGAGGTCAAAGGTCAAGACTGAGGCATGTGCCTGAGGCCATTTTGCCCCTTCACGGCATCTTTCAGGATTGTGCATTTCACATTTTTCAGTCTCAGCCATTCCTTCATGAACATAACAAATACGCCTACACCCTTCAGAGTTACTTCTAAGAATTTTTCTAGATTGACCGATACGGGCATCTTAATGATTGAAGCTGATAACTAGAGAACAGAGCAAATGATGGTCAATATAATGTTGATAATGTATATACATAATAAAATTGTAATAAATATTAAACAGAAATTATCATTAGCAAAGAATGAATGAATGAACGAGACGTTGACTGATAGTCGATTAAACCGATAATGATAACTAGGTTGGCACTGGCCAATAACCAACTGATAATTTTTAGAATGGATACTGAATGAAAACAAACATAAGCCTTCTCAGCTGCTCCAGCAACAGACAAACTACCAGCATGAATTTCTGAGGATTTTGTCAATCGGTTATCGGTACCGATTAATCGGCTAAACCGATCAACTGGTCGACTGAGTGTCACACATGATTGACAGGCAGAGAGCGTTTCTGATTGGCTGCTTTCCAGCCAATGTTTCTGTTTCAGAGCCTCAGGCTTCCACAGAGACGGCCGTAGTGTCAGACAGCAGTGACAGCATCTGTAACACAGACTACACTCCACTCTTTTAATTATCGCCACTCAACGAGGTCTGAAGAATCGTGTGTCCAGTTCAACAGTCATGTGATGTTGATGCGACAGATGGAGTCTGTCTCACCACCGGGGATGATGGGAGACGGGCGGATCACGGGTGTCCAGATGTGCTTTTCATGCATGTACACCAGACAAATTAGCTGTCAGATTGAGAATCACATCTATGTGTCACAATAAATGCCTGCACAACCAATTACAAACATGCACCGATATGTTCTTTAGTATCACTGACAGACTATTAAATCATCATTATAATACTATAATTTTTTGCTAATATTATGAATTAGTTTGTTTTAATTTTAGTTAAAGTTTTAGTAATTTTGTTGTTCATTTTTGTTATTTTTATTAATTTCTGTTATTTTTAAATATCTATATAATTTTTATTTTAGTTTTAGTTATGTTATAACGTCACACTTATTGTAAACAAATGCAAATTTTTTACATTATATCCAAATTAATGTTTATTTTATTTCAAGTAATTTTCTTTTTGTTTTAGTTTTTAGTTAGCTACTATAACCATCAACAAGCAGTTGATAGCTAATTAAGATTCTTATAATCTCACATAATATAATGAGTGATATATTAATATTAATAAAAAAACCCAACTAAATCTAAAGCCATAAAAATATTTTCGTTACCTGAAATAAAATAAAATAAATGTTCACTGAAATATACTAAAATATGAAAAAATAATTATAAAACAATATATATATTGTTTATATTGTATAGCCATAGATCTAACAACCTACAACATGCTACCAACCATGTAGCAACCACCTATAACACCATAGAAACTACACAGAAAACAACTCCAAACACCTTAGCAACTGCACAACAACCACTCTAGCAACATCCAAGAATCACAAGTGAGTTCTGCATAGTCAAACACCACTCATTTGTTTTTATATTCAATTTGTTCCTTAAAATAAAATAAATGTTCACTAAAAAAAAAAAAAAAAAAAAAAAAAAAAAACTTGTTTAAAAAATATTTCAGCTAGCTGCCAATGCAACATTTCCCATTTTTATTTCCATGGTTTAAAAAGAATATAGATATAATTTAAAATTAACAAAAAACGATATATATATATATATATATATATATATATATATATATATATATATATATATATATATATAAAATATATAAATGATAATATAAAAGATAATATAAAGATAATATAAAAATATATAAATGACAAAAAACAACTAAATTATTAAATCTTTCTTTGAAAAATTTAAATACAAAAATTAATTCAAACTATAATAAAAATATATATTTTTAAAATCCTTAAAGCAGTAATTTGGCTAGTAGTTAACATTATCCAGATTTTAATATGTCCAAGTTAATATGTCCTCAACTTATTTACATGTTCATGATTATCTGATGTCAATTAATGGTCACTTGATCAAATATATATTTCTTTTTATGTTTTATTATGACTGTTGCTATTTTAAAATGATTCAAAATCTTTTCACTTTTTCATGATTCTATTAATTATTAGCTATTTATTGACTCACAAACCCCAGTTTGTGGCTTTAAGTGATGTCAAAAAAAGTAATGTAATTTTAAAGCAAGTAATTAGATTTTCTTTAAAGATTACAAATGCAAACATATGTTTTTCCTTTATAATCACATGCAGTGATGAATAGTTCACAGTAAGACCAGGAACAGCTTCAAGAAAGGAAGAAGGGCTGATTGTGTTTTCTGGATGGATGCTGGTTTTCAGTGAGATGGAGAGTGGATGCACTGCAGAGATGGCATGCAGGTTTGTTGTGTGCATACATCTCGTGTGCCAGGATCTGACAGCGGTGTGTGTGTGTGTGTGTGTATGAGTGTAGTGACCTGTGCTTTGGCCAGTCTCTTCTCCAGCGTGTCTCTCTCTCTCTCGGTCTGCAGCAGCCGCTGGTTGAGTTCCACCACGTCGCCCTTCAGAGACGCCAGCGCAGCCAGATGTAGCTACACACACACACACACACACACACACACACATTACAGCATACAGACATAAAATCACAACCTGCACAGCCCGTTTCTCTGGTGAGCTTGGACTTTATATAAACATCTACTGTTCAGAAGTCTGGAATAATTATGATTTTTTATGTTTTTGATGGAAGGTCTCAAGGTTGCATTTATTTGATCAGAAATACAGAAAAATTGTGAAATATTATTTCAGTTTAAAATAGCTGTTTTCTATGTGAATATGTGTTAAAATGTAAATTTATTACTGTGATCTGCAGCTGTTTTTCAGCATCATTACTCCAGTCTTCAGTGTCTCATGATCTTCAGAAATCATAATAATATACTGATTTACTGATCAACAAACATTTCTGATTATTATCAATGTTGAAAACAGATGTGCTGCACAATCTTTTTGTGGAAACTGTGATGCATTTGATTTTACAGGATTCACACACACACACACACAGCATCTGGCATGAAAACACTGCATTCAGTGTGTGTTGTGTGTGTTACACTGAAAGTGTTCGGCTCAGGCTAAAGCGTTTTATTTAGGATGATATATATATTCCAACATACTATAAAATTATGACCATTACAGTAAATCAACAACTAAGTCACTACCAACAACTTCGCAAGACTGTTTAACTCATATTCTAATTATTCATTTCATTTATGACTAAAAAGTGCATGAGGAATGACATTTGCTAGTGTTGTTTTTACAGCAAAAATAAAATAAATAAATACGAAATATGGATTGAAGTGACCCATACTCGGAATTCGTGCTCTGCATTTAACCCATCCAACGTGCACACACACAGCAGTGAACACACACACACCGTGAACACACACCCGGAGCAGTGGGCAGCCATTTTATGCTGCAGCGCCCGGGGAACAGTTGGGGGTTCGGTGTCTTGCTCAAGGGCACCTCAGTCGTGGTATTGAGGGTGGAGAGAGCGCTGGACATTCACTTCCCCCACCTACAATTCCTGCCGGCCGGGGACTCGAACACGCAACCTTTGGATTACAAGTCCGACTCTCTAACCATTAGGCCACGACTTCCCCTCGATTCTACACATTTAAACAATTCAGATAAGTTATCTAGAAATATTTATGGAGCAGATAAAATACATATAATCATTTATTAATCATTTTGACTTAACTAGGAGTGGCACGGTTCGCGAAAAAAATTAATAAATAAAATAAAATCGAACCGTACGGTTCCAAGTAGGGCTCGCTGCAGTCCACAAGATTCAAGGGGTGTGGTTGGATCCACATCTAGGGGGTGGAGATGGGGTGGGTTAGGTGTGGAGATGGGGTGGGTTTAGGGATCAGGGGGTGGAGATGGGTAGGGTTAGGTGTGGAGATGGGGTGGGTTTAGGGATCAGGGGGTGGAGATGGGTAGGGTTAGGTGTGGAGATGGGGTGGGTTTAGGGATCAGGGAGTGGAGATGGGGTGGGTTAGGTGTGGAGATGGGGTGGGTTTAGGGATCAGGGGGTGGAGATGGGTAGGGTTAGGTGTGGAGATGGGGTGGGTTTAGGGATCAGGGGGTGGAGATGGGTAGGGTTAGGTGTGGAGATGGGGTGGGTTTAGGAATCAGGGGGTGGAGATGGGGTGGGTTTAGGGATCAGGGGGTGGAGATGGGTAGGGTTAGGTGTGGAGATGGGGTGGGTTTAGGGATCAGGGGGTGGAGATGGGTAGGGTTAGGTGTGGAGATGGGGTGGGTTTAGGGATCAGGGGGTGGAGATGGGTAGGGTTAGGTGTGGAGATGGGGTGGGTTTAGGAATCAGGGGGTGGAGATGGGGTGGGTTAGGTGTGGAGATGGGGTGGGTTTAGGGATCAAGGGGTGGAGATGGGGTGGGTTAGGTGTGGAGATGGGGTGGGTTTAGGGATCAGGGGGTGGAGATGGGTAGGGTTAGGTGTGGAGATGGGGTGGGTTTAGGAATCAGGGGGTGGAGATGGGGTGGGTTAGGTGTGGAGATGGGGTGGGTTTAGGGATCAAGGGGTGGAGATGGGGTGGGTTAGGTGTGGAGATGGGGTGGGTTTAGGGATCAGGGGGTGGAGATGGGTAGGGTTAGGGTTCGGCACGCGCTAGGATCAACTTAAAACTGACAGCGCATCTGTAATATGGTTTGTTATAAATAACACGTAAAACAAACAGGGTTCGGCTAATGTATGTTTCTGTTAATGGATGCGCATTCTGGCTTCCCAGTACATTACAATAACAGCGATGATAAAAAAAAAATCAAAAAAGTGGACAAACCATTCACTCTTGTTCAATGCAAGTTCCGTATGCTGTAATATGAGCATTTATTCCCTCATCACCCTGGTGCTGATAGCGCGCGCACAGGTGAGACCTGAACAGCACACGTTGATATCGGCGTTTCAACTAAACTCATGTAAGCTTTGCCAGTTTAAACATTTAAGAGCCAGAGGACGCGAGCTCGTGCGCGCAGTGAGAAGATTTGTGGTGCGCTCATCAGAAGCGGCACAAATATTAAGCTCTATCAGAAGTATTGTGTTGAAATGGACAAATTCACACAAAAATTATGTCAAAATTCCCGTCTTGGTAAGTATCCTATAGCAGACATAGCTGGCTGAACATACAGTTTCAGTGCACTGGATCAGTGCGTTCTCTTAAAGTGACAGCACTTTCTTAATATTAATCAAACAGCAACAACCAATCACTCACTGCTCTTGATTGAATAGCTTCTGTAACTTTAATAAAGATATTTTATTTATACAGTCAAATATGCAATGCTGTTTTACATTTGATTACTTTATTCAATTTCTGTACCTAAAAACTAATGTTAGACCTACCTAAAAAAGCCTGAAAATCACTGATTATTTTATTTGCATCTTTACTCTATTGTATTTTTATTTGTGCTGTTGCTTGTAATTAGATAGATTATTCTTATTTTCTATTTTTATTTTACAGTATAGTTTTTCCCTAAAAATACCGAACCGTACCGAAACCGTGACATGTTTGCTGCATTAGTGCGCGCCTCTATTTGATCACATCACGTCATTGTTTGGTACCATTTATTCAGTTTTTTCTCTTATTCAGCACCGAAAGAGCTTTTTTTTGCTATTTTCAGCCGAATAATTTCCGTTGCAGAACATTCGGTGCATCCCTAATTGCTATGTACAGAAATATACATCTATAAAAAAATTATAACAATCATATGATCCATTTCAAAAGAATCAGTCTTTCATCATTACATAAATATCATTCATATACATATCATATCATTATTAAATTTGAAGCCAATGAGGAATATTTTATATATGCACATAGTTATCTAAAAATACATATGTAAAATAAACATTAGCTGAAAAAAACCTTTCATTATTGAAAAAAACTAAATATACAAAATAAAAACTATAAAACAAATAAGTGTAACCGGTAATTAGTCTTGTATTAGCTACCATTGAATAAAACGCACATATCTTTAGAGACCTAAAAACCAGCCGAGATGTTTACTGTCGTTGCTCTCTGAGAATCTGCTTCCTGTAAGTGTTTCCTGTCGTTCATCCATTTCCTGAATCCCTGTCCGCTCCTGATTAAAGAAGCACCTGGAAAATACCTCCTGTGCAGAGCGTGACGCTGAGAGCGCAAATCAAACACAGCTGGAGCTTCAGTGCACCGCTGATATAAAAACAGCTCTGTCTAATAAAAACACACTTACATACTCATGCCTGACCTTAGAAAACATTCATGGACTCACACTTGAAATCTGTCATAGAAAAACATGGACAATGCTGGGTGGAAAAAGCCCCATGTGATGTAATATTATAGGTCAAAAGACACATTTGTACAGTAATTATTCATTACTGAAGATGAAGATATGCCACATCAGAAGACAAAGTCATTTGGTGGCAAACAAACCAAATTACTGAAATGAGACTTGATTGATTGATGCTGCAAATTTAAAACCCTTAAAGAACTACTCCAGCATCAATATGAGTGCATCTATTAACAGCATCTGCAGCATTACATTTATTAATTTAACAGATGAACGGAGAATAGAAATTCATTTGTATTTAACTTGGAATGTGTTTTAAATAGCATAAAAGTTTTCTTAAAATCTGATTATTTATACATTTTTAATAGTTTATGAATATAGTAAACAAATACTAAATCAAAATAACTTTAAAAATAAACAAAACAAAAATCAAATAATTATTTGAGGTTCAAATACTGAAGAAATAGTAAAAAAAAAAAAAAAAAAAAAAAAAAAAATTATATATAAGAATATTATTAGATTTGCATATGCTATACAAAATAGTAAAATTAATAAAAAAATAAAAAAAATATAAGATTTAATTCAATACAGTTGCATATACAAGTAGAACATTAGGTTTATTTATATGCAACACAAATTAGTCAATTAAATTAAGAATGAAAAATATATTTGAATTCAATACAGCTGCATATAAAAGTAGAATATTTTTAAAATAGCAAACTTAATCAAATTAATGTTATTCTAATTCAATACAGTTAAGTAAGAATATACTACACATATTAAATCTATTAAATTGACTTTAATAATGTAAAATTATACTATTGTAATTCAATACGGCTGTGAAATAGAATATTATCCGATTTTTAACTACTAAATTTACTAAATTAAATTAATTCTAATTCAATACAGCTGCATATTCAAGCAGAATATTATCCCGTCCTCTTCACTCCCACTCCATGTTAAATCTGTAAAAAAGACATTATTTGTGTTTAATAAAGCAGGTAATCTTTATTTATTTATTTTTCTTTAGACAGCCTATTAAAGATGCCAGGAAGGCCAGCATGACCTCAGACACAATAAAGGCCGTCTGGCAAACGCTTCTATGAAAGTTATTTTGAGACGTTCATCATATCGAAGAGACGGACACAACAGTCTAAAACCTCTCTGTTGTTTTTCTCAATCCACAGAAGCAGATCAGAAACGGCGCTTGATTTCTGTAACAGCTCACGGCCGGCGCTCTGCCAAACGCAGCACGAGGGGCTCGTTTAACAGCGGCTAATTGAATAGATTACGGGCCGCGGCTCCATTACTCCAAGTGTTAACAATGATGCCATTCCCAGAAACTTCACACAACTTTCCTTCAAGTTCTCCAGCAGAACATCACGTCCCAATATACATGAGACTCTGGAGACGCTGATATTTACTACAAAAAGAAAAGCAAACTTAAATTAACTTTTATAAAAGTTTGATGCAGTGTGGGGCATATGATCTGAGCACTGCCAGGCTGACCCCCCCCCCCCACCCCCCCCACCCCTCTGCAGTAATGCTGGCAGCACTCATACGTCTATTTCCCAAACACAACCTCTGGATATGATGCTGAGCACGTGCACTCAACTTAGTAGATGTGCGAGTCGATATAAATCCCCAAATACTACACAAATAGTCAAATTAAATGTTTTAAAAATTCTAATGCAATGCAGCTGCATATAGAATATTATTAGAGTTTTAAACGCAACACAAATAATTGTGAACTACTACTAAAAAAAAAAAAAGTTTTTAAATCCGACGTGATTCCTGAGAAACATCACAGAACTTTATAGTCCAAGTCCAAATATGAGCTCTTTTTTAAGAAACGGTGTTATTTTTTAAATAGAGAATAAAACAGCATATGCTCTATGATTGAATTTTGCGATTCATAAACAGCAAGAACAAGCAGATGTATTATAAAAACTGGAGTAATCCACATAAGTGCTGTCGGCCAGCTGATTTAAATATTCACACAGACGCGGTGGAGTTTGTAATCTGCTAATGACCCGCTCCAGCATTTCTCCAGGGGTCACAATCAGGTTAAAAGCATTGAGCGCTCAGCCTGATCTCCACGTCTCCTCGTGCTCCTCTTTAATGGACTCTGTGAGATGGATATTATAGTGTCACATGATGAAGACGCCTGAATATATCACCCACAACTGGATCTTTATTACTGACCCTTAAGGGAATCGAACCAGCAACATTCGGGATGGCTTTACCCACTCGACCATCAGCCTCCATATCAACAGGTTTACACGCACAACTTTACAAAAAAAACAATAAATAGTCAAAAATTGAATATATTTTCTTTCAGCTAATTGTCAAGGCAGCATTTCTCATTTTAAATTAGTTTATTTCTTTGGTGAAACATTTTTACACTTAATACAGAGTACATTTTGTGAAAATTCACAAGTTGTGAAATCAAATATACTGTACCATTTATATATATTCTCCATTTTCAAATATTTTGACTCAAAATTTACAAAAACATGAAGTATATCCTAAAAATATGATTTGTTAGTCAAATAGTTAACACACTTAAAAAATAGATGTAAAGCATAACCAAAACAATGAAATATATCAATAATATTCTCCATTCTCAAATATTTTAATTCACATTTAATTAGAGTATATCCTAAAAATATAAATACTAGTTTATTTTTGTGAAATAAACTTAAATAATTGATGTAAAGCATGAGCAAAATGATGAAATTCTTAAATATTTTGATTGAAATTGATCAAAAATATTATGTATATCCTAAAACTATAAATTGTTAGTCAAATACTAGTTTACTTTCATGAAATAAACCTTACGGATTTAAAGCGTGAACAAAACAACAACTTAAATTATATATTAAAAATGTAATACGTTAGTCAAAAACGGTTTCTTTTCATGAAATAAGCTGAAATAATTGGTCAATTGTAGACAAAATGTACGGTTGGATTTTTTTTGTTCAATTCAAACAATCACTTCAGTGATTTTACTAGAGTTCTTTATTATTGTGATATTTACAAAGACACTGATTTATTTATTTACATTACTTGTGTAATGCTGGTTATGGGTTACTGTACAAAAAACCAGTAGAGAAGCAGCGCTTCAGGAAATCCAGTCCTCAGTGCTGAGTCTGGTTTTCTAGTTTCTAATTCATTAAGCTCTGTTTCGTTTCATTAAGTCAGAAGCGGATCATTAATGCATGTGAAAGCAGGTCTGAGACTCAATAATGCACTCAGCTCTAAACAAACACTAATAAGGCATTAAACCACACGAGTAACGCTGACACACACACATGGTTTATGTTGAGTTCAGATCAGACCCACACAAAACCTGCACAACCTGAACCCCAACAACCCATGCTCACAATAGTCTTCTGCTCATTGCATGACATTTTTATCACATATTTGGACTAATATTATGATTATCAGCTCAGTTTAACACATTTAACTCCATTCTGTCTTTTTCTGCACATTTTCCCCCAAAACCAGTGCAGAAGACGCAGACAAATCATAAATGCACTTCCACAATGATGTTGTTTCAATATAAGAAGCCATCGTTAATCAAGCATGTGTCCCTTCATAGTTCAAGCTAAATAAAGCAGATAAATACAAGAAATAGTTTTTGCTTATTCTGCACATATTCTTCACAGACATGAACATTTAATTTTTGTTTACGTAAATATATATATATAGAAACATTTCTGATTATTGTCAATGCTGAAAACAGTTGTGCTGCTCAACATTTTTGTTGAAACTGATACATTTTATTTTCAAAATTCACAGATAAATTGAAAGTTCAAAAGAACAGCATTTATTTGAAATAGAAATCTTTTCTAACATTATAAATGTAACTTTTTTATCAATTTAATGCATCTTTGCTGAATAAAAACTGGCCCAAAATTTTGAACGGTGGAGTAGATTATATAGATATGAATATAGTTAGTGATGACTGACTGAAATGCCAATAAACAGAGAAACACATACATACACACACACACGCACACACACACCTACACATGAGACCCAACCTGCCAATATGAGATTTTACATAATGCATTAAATTTGGGAATGACTAAAAAGATGTTACATAATAAAAACAGCCACTTTGAAACGTCTGTCAGGAAACAATTCAGTCGAGCTCTGCAGCTGCTGCTGGATCACGACGAAACACACACACACACACACACACACACACACACACACACACACACACACACACACACACACAGAGCTAATTTACCCAGCTGCCTGACAACATGTCAGAGGTGCTTGTGCTGCCGACAGAATGCTGGGAATCCTTTTTTACACACACACACACACACACACACACACACACACACGATCCGCTCACCTTTGACTGTCACTGATATGACGTCTCTCTCTGGTGTGTGTCGCTGCTGCTACACTTTTTTAGTCTTGGTTCGTTCACATATGACTGTTATAAAGCGTCTGTCCGCAGTCGTGTGAGTCTCCTATAGTGGACTACAGACGCTCTGCGTCCTCTGCTTCATTTAGCTGTTTACGCCGGCCTTTCCTTCCTGTCAGGATAGGGAGGGATCGTCTCTGTGTGTCAGGCCTTTATTATTTTCTGCTGTCTTTTAAGTGTATATACACTAGTAGTTGAGAGATATGGGGTTATTTAATAGACAATGCCTAAATTGCAATACGTTTTTATTTAGGCTGTTATACAGTATTAAATGGATCAAAAGTGACAGTAAATACATTTAAAATGTTAAACAATATTTCTATTTCAAATAAATGCTGTTCTTTTGAACTTTCTGTTCATCTGTGAATCCTGGAAAATAAAATGTATCACAGTTTCCACAAAAATATTGTTTCCATTAACAAAAACAAAACCATAAAACAAAAATTTAATTTGGGAAAAATAATACATTCCATAGGGCCTTATTATTGTTGGAATTTTAACTTATTAAACTTATCAATAAGTTATTAACTTAAAAATAAAAATATATAAGGCCCTACTATTGCTTAAAGTTTTATAAATTATTAAATTATTTATTATTATTAAATGTTTTAGTTAAAATAAATGAAGCCGTGGTGAGCAGAAGAGACTTCTTTGAAAAATATATATATATAAAAAAACAATCTCTTACCAATCTCAAACTGATAGCGTATTTAACTTAATGAAAACAAAATAAATGTAAACAACATTTGCTGAAATCAAGATTTTATAATTGGCACACGGAGGAACTACAACTTCCATTAATTGTCCAAGTCAACTTCTGACAATCTCAAATTTCCTCTAAAACAGGTTGATATATCGGTCTGTCACTAAAAACACAGAAACAATTTGAATCACAAATTCAAAGCATCTAAATTGAAAGAATTTAAAAATAATAGTTTTTTCCATTAGAAACAAACCCAATAAAGCCCGATTCACAACAACAGCATCATGGCGGGTTATAAAGCATGACAGTAACTGGAGCGTGATTCACTTTCGTTCAGACACGCAAACCTTCCCCCAAAGCACTGCAAAAATGTGAATCGTTTAGAGACTAAATGGCAGGCGATTCACTTTATTGGAATTTTATGAGTGTTTTTAACATCAGTCGCAGGATGAAGTTTTCAGGCTTGAGATCCTGCAGCTACTAATGTGCAACATCAGACCTCAAACACTCACACTGAGACTGAGGTCAAAGGTCGTGACCCGAGGTCAACACGCTAGACATCAAAGATAACGGTTTTTGAGAGAAAAACAATGTTTAGGTTGTCTTGTTTTGAGTGCAGTATAAAAGATCAAACTTTCAGGAATACATCAGGGAACTCTAAATTCAACAAATCAGAGCCCTATGATTTCTAAAATGCAGAAAACATGGACAGAATCATAGAATCTAGTCATAAAAATGGAATTTATAGTGTAGAATGTCACCAGATCTGGCAAGACAGAAGGGGGGGGGGGGGGGTGTCTGAGATTCATAGGGCCCTATAATTGTTGACATGTCAATAAATTAGACATGCTTTTTAATTGTTCAAATTTGATTAAGCAATTAAAATGCAATTCAGAAAAATGTAAAAAAGATAACAAAATTTTGGGAAAAAAATAAACAAAATATATTACATACATGTACATATATATATACATATATATATATATACAGTGGTGTGAAAAAGTGTTGGCCCCCTTCCTGATTATTTATTTTATTGCATGTTTGTCACACTTTAATGTTTCAGATCATCAAATAAATTTAAATATTAATCAAAGATAACACAAGTAAACACAACATGCAGTTTTTAAATGAAGGGTTTTTAATGAAGGGAAAATGGCCCTGTGTGAAAAAGTGTTTGTTCTGTTACATCTGGCGTAAAAGTAACAGCATTTCAGAGAAAGAACATCATAGCAACAGTAAAATATGGTGGTGGTAGTGTGATGGTCTGGGGCTGTTTTGCTGCTTCAGGACCTGGAAGACTTGCTGAGATAAATGAACCATGAATTCAGCTGTCTACCAAAAAATCCTGAAGGACAATGTCTGGCCATCTGTTCGTGACCTCGAGCTTGATTGCAGTTGTTGCTGCTAAGGGTGGCCCAACCAGTTATTAGGTTTAGGGGGCAAGCACTTTTTCACACAGGGCCATGTGGGTTTGGATTTAGTTTTCCCTTCATAATAAAAAACTGAAAAAATCAGAAGATGCTCTAAAAAAACTCTTCAAGGTAAAAGTAAACTTTGTATTTAATTTGCTGGCATCTACAAGACCCTAAACCCATCCGCCGCAGAACGAGCGTTCACGTGTTTCCCACCGGTGGAATGTCAGCAGAACAATCCGACACTGCAGATTCCCATCAGGAAGAGGATCTCCACCCTGACGAACAACAATAACAGCAGCGCAGAGGGTCATTTCCATATCACAGCGCAAACATTCCCCGGTCAGAATGAGTTCTAACGAGTTTCTCTGTTCATTAGTGCATCTGCATCTCCAATTCAAATCAAAGCTCCACCAGCTCTGAATCTAATTAGCTTTGCTCTGGATAAATAATATGAGAGTGAAAGCAAAGATCCAAGTCATTTCAAGCCAATTTATCAGATTTACCTCTGATATGTTTCTAAAATGTGTTTTTAATCAGACAGGAATGGTTTCTCTTCTAATGCGAAACAGAGTCATAAATAAAGATGCTGAAGCTCAAAGCTCATTAAGAGCTGGACGGATGCATCTGCACCTTCAACACATCAAACTGTATAACTGCATCGGCATCAAACTGCATAATACCCAAATTCTGCCAAATATAACAGTGTTACATAAAAATCAGGTGGTTGATGCTGGTGAATCACATGAGTGAGCGATGATCTTACACATGCCTGACTAACTGAACACTGAAATAACAGCAACGATACCGACATCAGTCACAGCACAGAGACGCTTCACACGCTGCCTCAAAACTACTCTAATCAGATCAGAATCATGTCAATGAAATTCATGTCAAATCAAGTCCACTCTAGAGGGAGATATTCCGTTTTTAAAAAATCCCTTTTCAAGAACTACAACGAATGGCTCGTTTGGACTACAAAGTTGTTTTCCTGTATTTGTGACATCACAAATTGTAAATCCCACCTGTGGAAATTTGAATGGTTGGGGGGTTTCAAAATTGAAACCCAGTGCGGATGTTTTTACATCACTGTATTTCTGATGGAAACCGACAGTTTTCAGAATATTTTGGATCTCATTTTCATTTCATCTTGCATGTAATGTCTGATAAAGCAGCGTTTGTGAGCAGAGCTCTGCTTTGTGTACAGCGTTCCCGGGTAAACCTCGAGCTCTCCCGCTCCAACAGTGCCTCTCGCTGGCAGATAATTAATTTGCATATACAGTTGTGGTCAGAATTATTGGAACCCTTGGTAAATATGATCAAAGAAGACTGTGAAAATTAACCTGCTTTGTTAATCCTTTTGATCTTTTATTTAAAAAATTCACAAAAAGCTAACCTTTCATTGGATAATAAGAATTTAAAATGGGGGGAAATATCATTATGAAATAAATGTTTTTCTCAAACACACGTTGGACACAATTATTGGCACCCCTAGAAATTCTTATGAGTAAAATATCTCTGAAGTATACTCCATTCATATTCACAAGTTTGAGCACTCCAGGGTGATTATGAACATGAAATTATCCAGCCATGGCTTCCTGTTTCACAGAAATATAAATAGGAGGGAAAACAAAGCCCAAATTCCCTTAATCATCCATCACAATGAGAAAAAACAAAGAATATATTTCTGATGTGCAGCAAAAGATAATTGAGCTTCACAAATTAGTGAAGTGGCTTTAAGAAAAGAGCTAGAGCAGTGAAAATCCCCATTTCCACCATCAGGGCAATAATTAAGAATTTCCAATCAACAGAAAATGTAATGAAACTGCCTGGAAGAGGACGTGTGTCTATATCTTCCTAATGCACGGTGAGGAGGAGAGTTTGAGTGGCTAAAGACTCTCCAAGGACCACAGCTGGAGAATTGCAGAAAATAGTTGAGTCTCGGGGTCAGAAAACCTTAAAAAAAAATTGTCAAACAGCCCCTACATCACCACATGTTGTTTGGGAGGATTTCAAGAAAAATTCTCCTAGCTCCTCCAAAAACAAACTCCAGCATATTCAGTTATCAGACAGGACTGGCACTTCAAATGGGGCTGGCTTCTATGGTCAGATGAAACTAAAAAATGAGCTTTTTAGCAGCAAACACTCAAGATGGGTTTGGTGAACACCGGGATAAAAAGTACCCCATGTGTACAGTGAAATATACTGCTGTATTTGTGATGTTGTGGGCCTATATTTCTGCTGGAGGTCCTGGACATCTTGTTCAGACACATGGCATCATGGATTCTATCAAATACCAACAGATAAAAAATCAATAAGTGACTGATTCTATTAGAAATCTTATAATGGGCCATGTTTCCAACCGTACAATAATCCAAACACAAACCTCAAAAACAACACAAACATGGGTCACTGAGCACAAAACCAAGCTTCTGCTGGCCATTCCAGTCCTCTGACCTGAACCCTGTAGAAAATGAGTGAGGTGAACTGAAGAGAAGAAGCACCATCATGGAGCTGTGAATCTGAAGGGTCTGGAGTGATTCTGGATGAAGGAATGGTCTCTGATCTCTTGTCAGGTGTTCTCTAACCTCATCAGGCATTATAGGAGAAGATTTAGAGCTGTTAAACTGACAAATGGAGGTTTCAAAAAGTATTGAATAAAAATGTGCCAATAATTGTGTCCAACGTGTGTTTGAGAAAAACATTTATTTCATAATGATATTTCCCCCCATTTTAAATTCTTATTATCCATTGAAAGGTTAGCTTTTTGTGATTTTTTTAAATAAAAGATCAAAAGGATTAACAAAGCAGGTTAATTTTCACAGTCTTCTTTGATCATATTTACCAAGGGTTCCAATAATTCTGACCACAACTGTATGTTTTGTATTTTATTGCGCTGTGCTCCCCGTCTGTGTAATTCCGGGAGCACCAGCTCATATGTATTAAAGCAACATACTCTAATACAGCGTGTTTTGGCTTATACCCTAAAAGTGGAAACAAACTATAAAAAAAAATTAGAAATGATACTTTAAATATGAAACTAAAACCACCGATACATGGTGGCTTAATGAGTGAGTCACTGAATGATTCATTCAACCATTCAATTCACTCTTAAATCGATTACTCTTGAATCAATTATTAACACCCTGTAGCCCAAGACCGGTTGCCCACTGAAGCTAAGCAGGGTTGAGCTGGTCAGTACCTGGATGGGGGACCTCCGGTGAAAACTAGGTTGATGTTGGAAGAGGTGTTAGTGAGGCCAGCAGGGGGTGCTCACCCTGTGGTCTGTGTGGGTCCTAATGCCCCGGTATAGTGACGGGGACACTATACTGCCAAGAAGCACCTTCTTTCGGATGAGACGTTAAACCGAGGTCCTGACTCTCTGTGGTCAGTAAAAATCCCATGGCACTTCTCGTAAAGAGTAGGGGTGTAACCCCGGCGTCCTGGCCAAATTTCCTCTACTGGCCCTTGTCTATCATGGCCTCCTAATAATCCCCATACACTTGATTGGCTCTAGGACTCTCTCTCCTCTCCACCTGTAGCTGGTGTGTGGTGAGCGCACTGGCGCTGTTGTCCTGTGGCTGCCGTCGATTCTGCGCAACGATTCTGCTGTGAGTATTTTCATTGGCAAAATAGAGCAAAAACAGACAATATTGTGTCTAAAATATAACTCACATTATTAACTACTTCTTTATATAAAATCAATATTGCATTGTGCTGATATTCAGGAAAAAGCAGCACACTTGGTTGTGTAATACTGCATAACTATATCACAAATACAAAAGACAAAAACTCATACAGTGGCAGTTAGATAAAACAGCAAATACGATATCACAGATGATGCATATTGCACACGCCTATTTTATAATAAATCAAATACTGTACACATAATACACATAACTGAGTTTAGTAAGCTGAACACGCAAATTTAAACAATTTTTTTGCATGAAAATATTTATTTCTGCATAATCAAACATGCCACATCAAACCAGGTTTGAACTCAATCGTGTCCAAAATACGATATCTTTTATGTCTAACCTGAACTACTACAGCAAAATGAGCTCTTTCTCCAGGCAGGTAACAAAAACACTATTCCCCTATGAAACCTGAGGCACAAGCGTCCATCTCTCTCTCTTAACAGAGCAGGAATAAAGGGCATTTTGTCTTCAGAGGAGCTTTTATGAGCTGCGGCTGCGGTGTAAATATTGCTTTTATTTGGACTGAAGGTACTTGAGGTGCTCACACGTTCGTTTTCCAGCTTAATGGTCTGTGAAAGGTGAATTATCTCTGTACACACTCGCTCTGAGGCCTCAGCGTCACACACACTGAACACACTTCACTCTCACTCACACACACACACACACACACGCGCCAGGGCTCTCAGACCATCAGCCTTTAATGTTATAAATAGAAGAGGTTTGAGGCTGAAAGAGAAACAAACACAGAAAAGAGCATCCAGATGAAAAGGAAAGCAGGAGAATCACTGTTATTAAGCAAAACTCAATCTGCAATCAGGAGAAAAGGATCAGTAAGCGAATCAAGCGCTGACTAGAAGCATTACGAGTGTGTGTGGCTGTTTCTCTGAAATCAATTACGACTCTTAGCACCAATTATTCCAACAAATGAAATGCAACCATCAGCAAAATGAACAGATTTATAAACGCTCTGTGATTCAGTTTATTGGACTCTTAAGATGGTGATAAAATGAATGACATTTCTGCTGAAGCATTGAACATATTTCCATTTATCTGCTATTAAAATTATTTGTGAAAAAAAAACTAAACAAATAAAAATGAAATAGCTAAATAACTAAAATAAATTAAGCCCCAAGTATAATTACCAAAACTAAAATGGAAATAAATGAATGAATAACTTCAAAAATTAGAAATGTTCTTTTGGCAACTAATTAAAATAAAATAAGCATAAGTACAAAAATTTGTAAAATTGAAATAAAATAAATGCAAGTTAAATAAAAATCACTAATAAACACTAATACAAATTACCATCAGCAAACTGAGCAGATTTCACTTGTTTGGACTCTGATAAAATAAAAATTTGTTAAATAATTAATTGATAAAATTGATAAATTAATTAAAAGTAATTTGCATATATTTGAAAATATTTACATTTATCGGATATTAAAAATCGCTGAATTAAACTGAACTGAAATAAAATTAAGTTTAAGTCAAAGTACTGAACACAAACACAAATAAAAATAAAGCTTAAAAATATTAAAAGAAACAAACACTAATAAAAATGTAAAAAATAAATAAATAAAAGCATTAATAAATACTATAAGATTATATAAACAATACTAAAATAACACTAGATATGACGAAGTGTAAAGGCATCTCTGTGTGTACAGCTGTAGCTGTGCTGTTTTAAAGGGAATGAATTTACAGATTCAACTTATCTGAATATTTTACCATGCAACTGTCTAAGCGCTGATAAAAATGTCAAAACATCTATTTAAAAACTGTATTCACACTCGTCCACCTGGGTGCCACAGCACCTAGCAACCACCCAGAACTCCTTAGCAACTGCACAGTCATGCCTTCACAAGTTCTGCACAGACAAGATTTTCTGAAGAAAAACATAAGAAAAATAAACCTCTTGTCGAGTAACTTGGCGTCACACACCAGAGCTTCACCTCCGTCCTGACAGAAACACATCAATATTACTGCCATGAGTTTTCATCATTTAAACATCAGCACACTCAAACATCTTCAGCCGATTCCTGAAAGCATCTGACATCTGATTAATATTTCAGAGAGACGAACAGTGAATTTCTTGGGCTGCTGTGGTACGACAGCATGATCTTAACAGATCATGTAGATTACAGTAGGTCTTAATATAGATCTGTCTCAATGTTACATTAAAATAAAGACGGAATCACTCGCTGCTCTTGGTTAAATACTGTTTATTTGCATCTTTGTTCTTGTTTTTAATAACAAAGATAAAATAAAAATAGCTATATTGTGATTAATAATATAGTAATTATTATTAAGAAACGAATACGTTGCTTGGTGATTCAGCTTTGGAATCTTTAACTTGATTTTTCTCAAAATCAGATCTGCTTCTTCTATTGCCTTCAAACGGCTGTAGCTCAGTCATTTTTTTATCTGATTCCAACAAGTCATATATCATTTTGAAGGCATTTTAATGGAGAAAGAACTCATTTTTGAATATTTGCACATTCCGACTCATTTTGCCAGCACCGGTCACATTTTATGTCAAAAGTGTTTGGTTGACAAAAGTGTAATATATTGGCATTCTGTGGTCAAATATTTTGTATAATGTTGTAACGACTTCAATTAGTCAATAATCTGAAATACAATCTAATGCTGTATGAATTCTGAAGTTTAGTCTTCAGATAATTGGCCAAATAAGCAGAGTTATCAGTCAATAATTAAAAAAAATATCCCAGCCTTGGGATGACTTAGTTGGAAATGATAAAGAAGACAGAAGAAAGGAAAAAAACACCAGACTTTGACTTTGCATGAATTATCTGGTGTCAGATTTTTATCTAAAAAAAACAAATTCAAGAAAATAATTTAAGGGGTTTGGCTGGCAAAATAAGCAGTGTTATCAGTGTTATCAAATTCTCAATAATATCCAAAATATCAGCCAGTTAAAAGCTCTGGTTTGCATTTCTCAAAAGCATTGTAAGCTTCATTCATCGTAGACCCATTGAAACCAATGAAGCTATGATCAGCTTAAGCTTACGTTGCTTTTGGGAAACGCAGCCCTGTCCAAGACTTTAACTGCATGTGACAATGAAGTCATTTTATCTAAAGATCCAAATGAAACAGACGCATGAACCTCCTGTAACGTCAGATTGATTCAGAGAGGTAAAGCATTAAGGTTATTAACTAATGAGCTGCACACCTTTCTCCTCTCGCTGAAGCAGACAAACCCAATAAAACACTGTGGTTTTACCGGCCCCGCGGGGTTAATAAAGCATGCTGTAAATTTGTATAAAATAAAAGCAGCATTCATATCTACACAGGCTCATTGTTCGGGCCTCGTGGAGCGGAGGGCCTGTAAATCGCAGCGAGACGCCGCTTTCCTCTCCAGTGAGTTTGTCTTCCCTGCAGAAGTGCCATAAATCACAGCCGTCACAACAGCAGCTCGCTCTCGCTCTCCGTTCACAATCTCCCATCACATCCATCAGCGAGCGCAGAGCTTCACGAGCCGCCGCTAAATCTGAGGACATTAGTACCGATGCTGGGTTCAGCCCGTTGGGTCATTTTTTCTTACCCAGGTGCTGGGTTGTTTTTCTGTAACTAAGATGCTGGGTTATTTTTTCCTACCCAACCGCTGGGTTGAGCCCGTCTCTGATGAAACAACCCAGCTGCTGGGTTTTGAGCTGTTCTCAGCGACTTCTTCAGCCAAATAAAGGTTTGTATACATTTGATTTCATTTATAAAGTCTTTACTGTGCTGTAAATTGTATTATTTTACGCAATGCAACATAAGGACGAGATGTCAGTCAGCATTCGGTTGCTTCACATAATGGAAATGCCTTTTTCCTTGCATTACATAAACTGATTTTATTCGTTATAGTACTGAGTTTAATTTAATTTGATGTTAAAATATGTTCTCAGTAGTGTTTGTTTATGGGCAGGTTTTACCACAGAATTAACACTATTTCAGTAAAAAGTGATTACAGAGAACGGCTGAATACACTTCAATTAAAATGCCACTTTTTAATGTTACATTTTTTATTTCTAAAATGCTTGTTAAATGAGTTTAAATGTATGTAATATTGCAAACTAAGCTGTATCCACCCAAATAAATTCAATTTGTCTTGTATTTTGTCCATGTGTGTTCTTGCTTAATAATAAATGTTCATTTTTTGATTATTGCTGTTGTCTCTAGTAATTCTGTGTGTGATTCAACAATATAATAATAACTTTTAAACACTAGTTGACTTAAATAAAACAACCCAGCATGTTTGGTAAGAACATGAACCCAACCAGCTAGGTCAAAATACCCCAGCATGTGCTCTGTCCAGTATTTACCCAGTGCTGGGTTGCCAAATAACCCAAGTTGGGTTGTTTTTAACTCAACATTTTATAGTGTGTGAGATCCTGAGAGCCAGAGAGACAGAAAAGCAGCTTTCGCTTGCAAATGTGCTCACTTGCAATTCAGTGATTGGATAACATTTACAGCTGTATTTGGTGCTTTACACCTAACATGAGCGTGATCAGATTCATGTCAGAGGAGCTGGATGTTAATATGGTGTAAATGGGTTAAAGGTTAACTGACACCAATAATAATAATAATAATAATGTTTATCATCATTATTATTATTAATGTTATTATTTTACAGCATTTAACAACAATACTAAAAGGTAAATTATTATTATAGTTTTTGTAATTATATTCTAACAATAAAATAATATAATACATTATTGTAGCCTTTTGTAATTATATTTTTTACTACTACTACTACTACTATTTTTAATACTACTAATACTACTAATAATATAATTAATATTTATTATTATTATTATTGTACAACATTTAACACAACAATACTAAAAAGGTAAATTATTATTATAGTTTTTGCAATTATATTTTAATAATAAAATAATATAATACATTAAATTGTAATTATATTTGTACTACTACTACTACTACTAATATTTTTAATACTAATACACTAGTAATATTTATTATCATTATTATTATTATTAATATTACTATTAATGTACAGCATTTAACAACAATACTAAAAAGGTAAATTATTATTATAGTTTCATTGTAATGATATTTTTAACTAGTGCTATTAATTGTTATTAATAAATAACAATTATAACCTTTTGTAGTTATAGCATTTTTTTAAAAACAGTAATAATACTAATATAATTATTATAATACCTTTTTGTAATTTTATTATTCTTGAAAATTTAGTTATAAAATATTTTGCCCTATGCATCAAAACTAGCCATGTTCACCATAAAGTGAAAGCACAGCAGTGTTTTCAGCTCAGTAACCGTTGAGTGTGAGGCTTTTCCCTGAACGCTGGAGCAACAAAGATGTGTGATTATGGTGATGAAGAGCGTCTCTTACGGGCCCCTGGAGTCTGATCTCCACACGAGGCTCCTGCTCGACCCCACAGACAGCTCTGAGCAGATACAGTATCCTCCCATCTAAAGTGCCTTTTAGTGTGTACTACAGCCAGAGAGACGACCGCCGCACTAAATCAGTGTGAAGAGGCCAAGCGCAGATAAAAATAGACAGCGGCCCTGTGCTTATCAAACAGTGCTTTTATTTCTGGCCGTCTGCCTGCAGGAGGAGAGACGCTCCGGTCAGATAAAGACAGCTCTGTCTCACGTCTCCCAGCCGTCAGCGTGAGAACAGAAGGATCCCTGTCAGCCCAAAACCATCTCAACCTATTCTTGGTAGCACATGAACAAATTAATGAAAAATACTTCTAAAGCATTACTAATACACTATCAAAATCAAAAGTCGTATCTGATCGCAATCTAATACTATAATTGACCGGAGCTAACAATATAGTCTCAACTTGTTGTATTTACTGTACAGTAATGCACTTACAATGGAGGCGGGCCAAAGTACAGCATCAGAAATAAACTGTAAAATCTGCAATAATCACAGCGCTTTGCAAATATAATACATACATGTGCACAAAATGTTATACTTGACCAACTACAACATCTTTCTGATTTATTTTATACAGTTTATTACTGCACAAAATTACTAAATTGGTAAATGAATTGTGAAATTACCTGTATACACTGAATAGTCTGGGCAGTTTAGAAATAAAATAAAACTATACTTAAAAAAAAAAAAAAAAAAAAAAAAGGAAAAAAGAAACTAAACTAAAAATTAAATTATAAAAATTAACGAAATAATAAAAATTTAATTAAATGTCTAAATCAAAATAAATTAGTTTTAATTAAATTATTTTCTATAATAAAATAAATAAACTTACAAAAAACTTTAATACAATTTAATAAAGTAAAATAAGTAAAATTAATTAAATTAATAAAAAAATAAATAATAAAAAAAATAATAAAAAAATACATAAAGAATAAAATTTGAGTAAACAAGTAAATAAATAGCATTTAAATGCTTGATATAAATCCATTGTCATCTGCTGTTTTAATTAGTTTCTTAAGAAAGCAGCAATCAACAACACCTTGATTTGACCGTTTTTACAGTAATGGTTTTACAGTAATGGTCTCAAGATTTGACCTTGAGACCATTACTGTAAAAAAATTATTTCACTGAGAAATAATTCTGAATTATTTCTTATGCATTATCAACAAAACACCAATAAATAAATGCACTTACAATAAATAAAAAAATTATAATTTAAAATAAGTAAATAAATAGCGCTCAAGTGCCTAATATAAATCCACTGACATCTGCTGTTTCACTTGGTTTCTCAAGAATACAAAAAAAACTACAACTCTGCAGGATTTGACCTTGAGAACATTACTGTTAAAAACACTTCCAGTTAATTTTTATAAATAATTTTTATGATAATTCAGAATCAACAACACGTCATTTGGCTGGTAAACCCCCCAGAGACGCTCCTTAAGCGCTGTAAGACTCCTCACTTCAAGACCAATCTGTGATCAATGTGAGAGGATAACATCTGTAAACATCCTTAAACACCAGCCCATAAAACAGCCTTCCCTGACAAGCAGCAGCTGCTCGGAGCCGCATGTTTCACATTAACACGTGTTTGGCCAATTAAAATGTTACGCTAGCAGGTCCCAATCAAAGGTGCTCCCTATTAAGTGTGGCTTTCATGTGATTTGGTGTGGGATCAAACGCTCTGAGCGAGTACGACGGGATTCGATTACATCCCTGAAACTCAAACAGCAACAACAGCAGCTCATAAAACACACGGCGAGACACTACAAGCACACCGAGCTAAACGGCTTTCTTTTGCTGTAACTCATCATGTCAGGAAGGAAATATCTAAATCTATGGACTGCAACATTATGCAATCAAAACAAGGTGTTTTCTCCAGATAAATCTTGAATTAATTAATGCACAACAAGCACTAGTTTAATGGAGGGATAAAATAAACTAAATTATTTCATTATAGATTTATCCTGCATTTAATGAAATATTTAAAACGTGAACAGTGCAACATGTTTTAATGTAAAATAATGTACCTTATACACAGTGTTCACACACTTTCTGACCAATGAATTTATGATTTTTACAGTTGTTTGGGAAGATGGAGAAAGCATAAAGATTTTCTTAAAAATAATAATAATAAAATATTATACACCAAAATTATTATATATAAACAATTATATAATTTATTATAATCTAAATTATATTACTGTCAATGCAAGACTTGAGATTTTTATGTAAAAATATGTAAAATATAAGTCTGTAAATAAATAAATATATAATTTTAATAAATATAAAAACACACACACACACATGCTCACTATATATATATATATATATATATATATATATATATATATATATATATATATACTTTAAAGAGAAAAAACTAAGCATAACTAGAAAAAAATAAACTGACTATAAAAATGTGTTTATTAAAAAACAGGGAACACTGTAAATAAATATATAAGTAAATAAAATAAAACTATTACAACTATTATACAGATACATTTATTACATTTAACATTGTTAAAAATGTGGAGCTCATGGCACAAGATGCTGAAAAACAACGAGAGGCATATATACCAAGCTAAATGTTTATCAAGGTGTATTTTATGTAACACATTTTGCACTTTATGCTAATTGTTCAATGTATTTTTATTTACTAATAATACTTTATAAGCTAATGATTTTATAATAAATAATTTTTTTCTATAAAAATTTTTCTAATCTCTCCATTTTAGATTCTGTTAGTAAAAAAAGTTTAAAACAAGCACATCTGACAGTCATATCCGGTGCAGGAGAGCGTTGAGATGCGATCTGACCCTGAAGATAGCGAGGATGAGAATCACATGATGAAGCAGAAATACTGTGACGCTCCTGCAACTTTAAAAGTGACAGCAGAGAAACACACACGGAAAGAAAACAAGAGCAAGAGTCTTTCCCTGTGTGTGGGTTTGAGGCGACTGCAGATGACACTGAATGCCGTCAGAGCCTCGTCTTACCTCGCTCACAGCTACTCCAGAGTTCATGGTCCCTAAACTCCTGGAGCTAAGCGAGTTTCCGGAGACGGTATTCCAGCGGCAGACGCCCGAGGCTGGCGAGAAACGCGTCTGTTCTCAGGTTCCTCCTGCTTCTGTAATCCACACGCACCGCAGCCGGCTCATCCTCCACACAATCCAGCGGTATTCCCAACACTATCCTAGCGCTGATCCGCACCAGAGACCACTAAATCCACGCTCCACACATTCCTCGAGCCAGCCGGAGACTCCGGCAGCAGCAGAAGCGCCGCACTGCTCTGATCCAGAGAGAGAGAGAGAGGGAGAGGGAGGGAGACGGAGAGAGACAGAGAGGGAGAGAGAGAGTAGGAGAGAGACAGAGAGAGGGAGAGAGGGAGAGAGAGAGGGAGAAGGCGAGAGACAGAGAGCTCCTCGGGGCCTCACAGCTGCATGGGGCCGCAGCACGGAGTGTTTTGTGTATGTGTGTGTGTGTGTGTGTGTGTGTGTGTGCGTGTGTGGGAGGAGACTCCTTCAGGGCCGTTTCAGGCCGTCAGATTCCCCTCGGCTGGAATATGATCAGTCACTTCAAGCTCTCGACCTCCTCCCTCATGCTAACACTGCTCTGCTCTCAGCCGCTCACTTCTACACTGACAGTAAATACTGTATACAGTATATAAATCAACTGACTCCATTAATGCTGTGTTTGATAATCTATCATTCATAATTATTGAATAAGAATTATAATTAATAATGCATTATTTTTAATATCAGATTATTTCTAATAATTTAAAAAATAATATTAAATTATACAATTATTTTAAATACAATATTGCATTATATGTTGCTATATAAATATATACACACAATTAATACTTAATTCACAATAAATATATTATTAATCACAAATACTATATAATTTAGAAATACTTTTAAATGATAAAAATGTATAATTATAATTAATTTTTAATATTAATAATAATTTATAATTAACAAATTAAAATGTATTATTTTTTACATGTATTAAATGTATTATCTGACAAATACTAATTCATTTAAAAATATTTAATATTTAAATACTAAATATATGTAAAAATATTTAATATAAAACATTTAAATGCATATGTATTTACATAAATATATAAAAATAAATATACAATTATATAAATAACTTATTGAATAATATGCTGCATTATATACAAAATAAGTATATTGAATAAATATTACACATATATATATTTTCAATAAATAAATAAGTTATACTCCCAAAAAATACCATATAATATAAATGCACCATTAAAAAGCATAATAAAGGTCATTATTCACTGTTTTTAATGTCAGATTCACACTTCCACTCATTCAAACAAACTACAAAAAGATGCAAAGCACCACATTAGACATTAATAATCCAACGTGACCAAAGACAAACAAACCTAATTTCAAATCGAAATGGATAAGAGTTTTGAAATTATAGCTACAGTATATAAAAATCAATACATGTATAAATATTACATACTGCAGCAAGTTATAGATAGCGAGTATGTTAATTTACGTTTTGAAGTTTTTGGTGTTTTTTCGGACTTGACATGCCTTGGTAAACGAAGACAGACAGACTGATCTTTTTTAGGCGTACTGTCCCTTTAACACCCATCCTCTGATGGTTTGTTCATGTTTGCCCATTGTTTTCCTCACGCTGGCCGAGATCCAGAACTTTCTCTGCTGTTTCTGTGGCTGAGGCTCTTAAGCAGATTATATCGCTCTCCTGGCACAGACGCCGTGTAACAGACTTAATTATAGCTGTGTGTCATTGTGTTAGAGTCTTCATCAAACACTCTGTCAGAAGCAATGAAGAACACCCTGCATCAATCTCACGGCAGCATTAGAGCGAGTGGATTCATACGTCCAGAGAGAGATGGGGTTGAGTTTATATGGGCAAAAAGAGTCTAATACTGATGTTAAACATGCCAGTGTTATATAATGGATTCAACAGCTCCCTCTAGTGAAGATGTAAGGTGGATCATTTCACCATAATATCTAAGTTTTGTCATCATTTGTGACCATGTCAGTCATAAACAAGTCACATCAGAAGATTTATACATCATCTGAAAGCTGGAAAAATAATCTTTCCATTGATGTATGGTTTGTTATGATATGACAATATTTAACAGATGCAACTGAGGGTGCAAAAACATCTAAATACAGAGAAAATCGCTTTTAAAGTTGTCAAAATTAAGTTCTAAGCAATGCATATTACTAATCAAAAATTAAGTTTTGATATATTTTCGATAGCAAATTAACAAAACATCTTCATGGAACACGATCTTTACTTAATATCCTAGTGATTTTTGGCATAAAAGAGAAATGTATAATTTTGATCCATACAATGCATCGTTGGCTATTGCTACAAATATACCTGTGTTACTCATGACTGCTTTTGTGCTGCAGGGTCACATTTGCACTTTATAACCCAAAACACACTCCAGATCCATTGCAACAGCATTCACACTCATGCACATCATCTCACAGCTATATAAACTACACACAAACACACTCGGTGTTATTTTTGCTTTTGGAAACAAGCAGCTGCATTTCCTGCTAGAGAGAAGAAGAAGAGAGAAACCAAATACAAAAATACTCTGATGAATAATTCAAGAGCTTACTGAACCCTGTCAGCATCTCATATACTACACTTGCTCAATATCAATATTACTGACACATTCAGTCTTCATCTTTAGATTATTCTGCTTAATTGCTTGTTCAATTAAAGTCACTTTAATTGACTAAATTCAGAAATCACTGGACTGAAACTTCCTGCTACTCCATTTCCTCCACCTGTTAATTTAACACATTTTCATCGTCTGTTTGCACCGTTTTCTTAATTGTTTGTTGCTCATTTCTAAAGCATCTAATTCCATGTCTCATGTACTAAATTAATACATTAAATGTCATTTATTAAAATTAATTTATAAATATGAAAATTACAAAAATATTATAAATAAAGAATTGTATTTACGTAAATATATAAAGATATTATAACTATATAATATTACAATAAAAATTGTAATTTTTACAATAAAAAAAGTCCAACTCTCTATCCATTAGGCCACGACTGCCCCTTTAGTACATAATATAGAACATGGTACATGATAGTTACGAAATTAGCAATTTGACAAACAAACAATTCAGAAAACAGCAAAAAGCTAAATGTTTCAGTCAACTGATTACAATTTTAAATTAATATTTAAAATGTGAAATTTATTAAATATAAAAATGACTACATCTGAATGTCTCCAAGATGCTTCAAGAAAGCTCCTGCAAAGCTACAGAACTGTTAAAATTTTTAGGCACTTGTGTAAAAATGCAAAAAGTGAGGATGCTGTCAAAAATAATATGATAAATAGATTTTCTTTATCAATGAACTTCAATGAACTAAACTAAATCAACATTTGTTGTGAGCATCTTTGTGTCCTCGGTGCACTTGAGCAGAGTTTCTCAGGAGCTTTGCAGGAGGTTTCTTGAAGCGTCTTGGAGACAGTTCTTCTGGATTTAGTCTCAGTTTGTTCTGCTTCTTCATGTCATTCCAGACAGACTGATGATGATCAGATCTCATCTCTGTGTGGAGCACAAAAATCTCACTGGATTATTACAATTAATGGCAAAATGAATGTTTGGAAATGTAAACTGATATGTCCTACTGACACACTACAGCTAAAGATAGAAATAACTGATTTGAAACCATTTTTTAGCTGCTGGAAATACTAGTGTTCTAATCATTTTGTCCACCACTGTATATCTATATCAGCAGTGCCTCCAGCTCAAACCATAGACCGCTAACCGGAGCGTTTCCTCCTTCAGTTCTTACCGCGGTGAGACGAGGGTCACCCACACACCACCATAAAACCTCTCAGCCTTTAAACGTCCCCCAAATCCCTCCGTACCGCTGATCTCATCAAGACACACACGTCCAACATCACTGATACACACAATTACTCTCACAATACAGCTTCAGACCCTGGAACGCACTCCAGCGTCTTTACCCAGAATTCCCCAGTGCAAACACGTCACTATATGATATGTTTGACTCAGGTTTCCAGTAAAAACAGTATACAGGTATGCAGTTTCATGTCAGATATACATAAAATGAAAATAGTTTCATAGTAAATCCTACACCGTTTTTGAAATACCTTTTTTAGTCTTTTCTTTATTCTACACAGCAAATATGTCACTTCTGAACCAGAAACAACATCAGAAGCGTCTTACCTGGGCTGAGTATTCACAATTATAATTTCAGACCATTCCTATGGTGAGCACTCGTCTTTTCATCTGTCCTCTAAAAGATAAAACACACATCTGGCCTTTTAAACAAGCAGCGTTCACAACGGTTGAAGAACAACAGCTTGAAGCAGCACAACTGCGTCTGAAGGACATGAAAGTGAAGGAGACCATTAACCTGCAGCAAACTCTAAATAATGAGGCTACCGAACCAAACCAGGCAAACTAGCAGTCTATTAAAGTGAGCCTGCAACCAGACACAACACAGCAGGTTTCTGTCCTCACCTAAAGCAAATATGTGTGTAATTTCTGAGCCACCAGCAGGAAAACAACAACAACAACCAAATAATAGCAATAATGCACCACTCAAAAGACTGGAAATACTAAGACATTTTTATAAAGAAGTTCATCATTCTGGTCAAAAATGACACATTTAATTAATCAAAATACAACCAAAACATTAATAGCCTACTATAAATTATTGCTGTTTTCTATTCATAAACATTATAAAATGTAGTTATCTTTTTGATCTGAATATTTTTTTCCCCAAATGTGCTTGTAAAGCACACAATACACATTGTTTCAAATCAGAGATCAAACATAGATTTATAATAATTTAATAATTCTTCACTTATATATTTTGAAATGTTTTTGAGGTATTATAAAGTATATTCCTACTGATTTTTATTCAAATGACTTATATGTTCTTTTATTATTATTAAATCATAATAATTGTGTCTATTAATTGCATCATCCCTGTGTCTGTCACGTGACTCTGTTCCCCTCTCGGGCTTGAACTGATGCTAAAACTAAGGACATTATTAACTGTCTTTACATTTATTTTGAAAGCTGAAGCTCGTGATTATGGAAAGGGGCGTTACATTTCCGACGCGTGCTTGTGGTGTTCGGCCAATCACAATGCCACAAGTTGGCCAATCAGAGCAGACTGCACTTGTTGGAAGGAGGAGCTTTGTAGAAAACAAAGCGTTTGAGAGAGGTGGGGCATAGAGGACCTACAATAATGTACAGTATTTGAAAAAAAAATGTTTTTTGAACATTTAAAGCATGTCAACATATTCTGTTACACCAAATAATGATCTTTAAAAAAGCATCATATGACCCCTTTAATATTGGCAGATTCTGAATGGTGGTGTGTTTATACACACATCAGCATTATGCTCTCTAGATATGCAACATTTGTTATTAAAAAGCCAAATGTGTAGACCAATGCAACTAAGCAGAAAAAGAAACCAAGTGCCTAAAAATGTCCTGTTGCATTTAGGACCAAAACTTCTGCATGCATAACATTTATATAGCTTTTATCGCTTGTTGCATCTGTTGAAGACACAGTGTTTATATCAAATCACACATACGGCCTCCATTCTAAGTACCGATTCAGATTCTCATCAACTGAGATATATACGTGTGTATCCGGTACCGCTCTGAGCTCTTAACAAAGCCAATAATGAGATGAAGCTAAATGGCGTGTGACAGTCATGAATCAGCGGTGACCGATGAGGCGGTGCTGATGGGATTGCTGGATCTTGTTGTGTTAAGCACATTGGGAAGGACTTACAATACGCCGCGAGCAGTCAGCATTCCCAGGTTTGCTGAATAACTATAATAGTCAAACAAACTTTGAGTTATGATGAATACTGAAGAACATTACAGTAATTTTAAAATTTTGTAAAAATTTACTTGTCCTCAGGCCATCCTAGATGTAGATGAGTTTGTTTCTTCATCAGATTCTGAGAAATGTAGCATTGCATCAGTGTCTCAGCAATGGATGCTCTGCAGTGAATGGGTGCCGTCAGAATGAGAGTCCAAACAGCTGATAAAAACATCACAATAATCCACACCACTCCAGTCCATCAGTTAACATCTGGAGAAGACGAAAGATGAAAATCAGCTGTTTGGACTCTCATTCTGACGGCACCCATTCACTGCAGCGGATCCACTGTTGAGTAAGTGATCGAATGACATTTCTCCAAAACTTACATTTTTGGATGAACTACTCATGTAATTTAAGAAAACCCTTTGTTATAGTATGGCCCTATGATTTATACAATGTATAAAATGTGAATCGACTCTTGAAATCCAGTCATAAAAAAATGGAATTTACTGTATAACTTGGAATGTCATGGATTTTGTCAAATTTAGAAAATTAGGTAAAAAATAAAAAGGATTTTATAAGGCCCTAAAAATTAGTTTTTGTGTGTGTGTGTGTGTGTGTGTATAATATAGAAAGGGAGAGAGAGAGAGGGAGAGAGAGAGAGAGAGAGAGAAAAAAAAAACTTTCATTCAAAGTTTAATTCTTTCAATTAATTAAAAACATTTTTTTATATATATATATATATATATATATATATATATATATATATATATATATATATATATATATATATATATATATATATATATATATATATATATTAAAATCTAAATTTGACAAAAATTTAATTCAACCATTAAAACAGAGTTTTAAAAAAAAGGAGTTTGAAAGAAAAAAATAGAATTTGGGAATAAATAATATGAATTTCATAGGGCCTTAATTATGAGGAAATATAGTATATATACATACAAACCATAAAATAAGACTGAAACAACCCCCAAAAAACTATTTAGTAAAAGTCTTTTTAAAATCAAAATCTATTCTTCTTAAATCTTAGAGATGCTGTTCCAACTGAAACAATGACACACAATACAGACTGAAGCACGTTTCGATCTGGACTCAACATGATCTTCTGGAAACTGGACAGACTGAAGATGATTTGCAACGCGCTCCACTAAACGTGACTTTGACGGATGGTCTACATGCATTAGTTAGATGAGGACATTAGCGCTCGGGGCAGATCGCAGCGCTCAGCAGATAATGTCCATAATGAAATTTGGGCTCTAAGTGGAGGATGAAGTGACAGAAAACCAGAGAGAGACAGAGAGAGATTTAAATACCAGCAGACAGACGGCAGACCTTCAATACTGATCCAATATACAGCAGGCGCTACAGTCGCTTTCTAACAGAGTATTAGAGAAAGAGAAAAGCAAGGGCTTGCATTTCACTGCTGGTTATACTCTGTATAATTGTGTATGTGACGAATAAAACAAAATCTTGAATCTTGAAAGAACTATTAGTAAAGTCTGTCTACAACTGTGCAGTTGCAATCAGGCAGATTATAACTATATAGCTGTGTTTATTCAATAATGAATGGACAGAAACGTACTCCATCAATAAATCACTAGTATTTCTTCGATTAAGTAATGAGAACACAACAATAAGGTCCCATTAGTTAATGCATTAACTAAAATTAACTAACAATGAGCAATTCATTTATTACAGTATTTATTATAATTTGTTAATATTAGCTAATAAAAAATATATTGTAATGTTAGTTCATGTTAGCTCAACTCCATTAAATAATATTAACAAATTCAACTTTTTATGTCAGTAATGCATTAATAAATGGTAAAATTAATATTAAAGATTAATAAAAGCCAGAATTATTTTAGAATTTTACAATATAATGTTAACAAATGGAAAAATTGAACCCTATTGTAAAGTGTTACCGATCAACGTTTATTATTTATTTATTTATGCTTTTTTGTTTGTTTGTTTCTCAATCTCAAAAATTAATTAGACAGACATAAATGGAAAACACACACACTCATTATTTTTCATTGTTAGTTCATGTTAATCAATGCATTTTTTTTTTCTTTTTTGCTGTTTCTCACACTTAGCCCAAACACAGATGGACATAAAACAGAAAGTGCACCTACAAAGCATCTTTAACTGCTCAATAAAAACTACAGATGCTGCCTAATGAAGAAAACTGTAAACTACAGCAGAAAACAGCATGAATGCAACCGCAACAAAACATCACTGCAATCCTTCACAAACTCACAACATTATTTCTGTGCTAAAGAGGCAGTTAACGAGAGTTCGTCTGAATAATAAAGAAATAAAACAACACTGAGCAGCAGACAGCTAAACTGGTCTTCTTAAATCAGAGTACAAATAAACCTGTGAAAGCATGTAAAGAGTCAAACAGAGATGTAACACGCTGGTGATGTCCTCTTTAATGATTCAGTACAGCTTTACTGCAGTAACTGGATCGGCTGTATAGAGGAGCGGAGCTGTTAAAACATCACATGACACCGAACACATTCCTGCATCTCTATAAACACACACGCGCTCTCTGACGTCACCTATACACTAATACATGCCATATGTCAGAGCAGCCCAACCCAGAGACACTGACACACACACACACACACACACACACACACACACACCTATAGAATCCATGACAGCAATCTGCATCTTGTGCAATCACTGTAATGAATATTGGTGCATCACAGATAAAGCAATGAATCGCATCCTGCTCATGTTTTACTTCACAATAACGTGAAAAAATATACATTCTGCATGAAGACAATGAATCCTTGGAGGCATTAAACCAAAATAAACAATAAACAATACACAGACACACACACTTACTTACTTTAATAGTAATAATAATAATAATAACAATAAGTAATAAAAATATTAATAATAATAAAATATAAAAATTTTAACATTTTATTTACTTTAACATTTAACAACAACAATAACTTTTATAATAATAATAATAATAATTAATGTTTAGTAATGTTATAGAATACATTTATATTAGGCTACATATAAATATTATACACAAATTTATACAAATTATTTATATGTAATATAATATATATATATATATTATATATATATAATGTACTTTAATAGTTATCAATAGTAATATTATTCTCATTAATAAATGCTATTGATAAAATATTGATTTACTGATTTTATTATTAATATTTAATAATATACATAAATATAAAACATGCATAACAAACTGTATTAGTAGTATTAGTAATAATAATAAAAGTTATTAATGAAAACATTTTGTGGCTGTAATGAAAATTTGAGAATCATGACTGAGAATGATGAGAATTACATAAAATCTCAGAAGAAAAACGTGAAGAGTAATGGCAATATAGAGAGAGAATGTGCTTAATCGTTATGAAAATATACAATGCAATCATCTTAATGGCTTGAAGCAAAATATAATTTCATGCTTTGCTTCTGGATCACACGTGAACAGACACACAAACAGCAGCCGCACGTTCTTCACTTGCAGAGAGCACTGATGAGCAGATGCTACTAAACTTCCTTCACGTCAAAGCACTCTTACACCAAACAGCGTCATCTTTGTGACCAGGAAAGACTTGCTTCGCTCATGCCTTCAAATCAGATGTTAAGAGATCTCATCAGGAAATTAAACTTTGCCTTCAGTGAATAAAGACAGGATCAGCAGCGTTAGCATTCAGCAGTAATAACCTCACAGCGCCACCTACAGACTCACTAACACACTGCATCGAGCTGCCACAGCTCAGATTCATCTCTCATATTCAGTTCTACAGAGCAGTGTTTTGCTCTTTATGGATAAAGCTCACAAAAACAAGCTAAGGTCACATTTCAGTATGAAAGCCTATTTCCACCACATAAGAAAGAATATGCTCTGTTAAATCAAAATTATGAGATACTAATTAATAAATGAGATCCAAAGTTGAAATTATGACATAATAAATTGAAATTGAGATGAAAAAAAAATTTGATTACATTTTTACATTACATTTAAAAATGTATATAAAAATTATTTTTTGCTTTATCTCAAAATTACTGTCATCATTTCCACTTTTAAATTACACATGATTTATTTTTTTATTTGGTGGAAATATGCTCTCATACATTTTTGCCCCAAAAATCAAACAAAAGAAATTTAAAAGTTTTAATCTATTTTAATGACCATTACATTAATTACATTGTTGCATACAGTTTGTTTATCATTCTTCAATAATCTCGATGATTCTTATCATTGTCTGTAATAAAGTATTTGTTTATAAATTCTGTAATGAAGTATTAACACAAACGCACCTTGACTTTCTGCCGAAAAGCTGATCAAATAAACCTATAAGTGAGTGTGCAGTTATATATCTCTCTGTAAAAATCCAGTACAAGAAATACTACCGTAATATATCAAAAGGTTCATTTAAAAAAAATCATAGCTTACTTTATAGTTACTTTAATGGTTATTTATAATATTATTAATGTTGCCATAATGAAAATCCATTGAGAATCTGCACTCACAATATGTACCATAATTACAATATATAGGTTAAATGTTACGAAAATAATGTCACAAATTACTGGACGCTGATTTGTTGAATCACGCTTGGTTAAAACAAAGGTGTTGAATAACAAAAGCTTCCCATACGCATCACAAGCAGTTCATATATAGTTCACTATAATGCAGTAATCACATGAAATGGATTTATTCTTGCCAGTTGCAATTAAAGTATTACAGACTCACAGTATTGGCCAGTTCCAGGTAGCTTCCGCCGTGGCCGGAGGGATGCTGGGACAGGAGCTTGTGAAGTCCAGCCGGAGGCTCCAGAGCGCTGGGCTGATCCAGGAGTTTCTGGAGCAACGGCGAGCTCTGCTGCGGAGCATGTGTTTGTGTCGGAGACTGCAGGTCTGGACTCTGTAAGTCTTGAGCTCCAGAATCAAACTCCCAGCTCTCGCGAGCGCCTGCGTGAACAAACAAACAAACACACAACAGATTGCATTAACACAAGACTATAAATACGGGACGTTTTCCCAAATTTACCATAGAGATTTTTAAAAGGTCTTTATTGAAGAGCCACAGACTAAATCAAAAGCAAAAACGTTAGAAAAAAAATAGGACAGAAATACAAGACTGTGAACTTAAATATGGAAAGAAGTACAATCCCATGAACCATTGCAAATGACAAAAAATTATGGAGGAATATAAAACTGTCATGGGTAATCTATTTAATTTTTTGGCCAGGAATTCTTCTATTAAATATGATTATTTAAAGAAAAAAACTATCTTCAATAAAAGCATAAACCATCAATTAACAACCTTAGAGCTCATAGTGGGTCTATCTTTAAAATAATTGTTATTTCCATATGGAACTGATTTTTAATACAAAAATTATACTGTTGCACTCTATATTTTTGTCCATTAATACTAATAAAATGTGTCGTTTTTAATTTAAAATATACTGTTGCACTTTATATTATTTTGGTCAATTATTGCTAATACGAATGGTGATTTTTAATACAAAAATTATACCATTCCACTCTATATTTTTGTCCATTATTGCTAACAAAAATGTGTGGGTTTTAATACAAATAACACAGTTGCATCCTATATTTTTGTCCATTATTGTTAATAAAAAAAGTTTGTAATTAAAAAATGTTGAACAATATATTTTCCCATTTTTGCTAATACAAATGTGTCTATATTTTTGTTAATTAATGCTACAAAAAAAAAGTGTATACTAATATGTTACACACCAAACTTGTGTCAGAACAAACTGATCTTGATAATGTCAGATAACTTTGATAGAAAGGTATGTAATGAATTCGGTTGAATAGCTGTCAGAATTAGATAATACCACTTTATCTCAACCAATTACCAAGCGATGCTTCATTTTGCTCAGCTTGTGGTGGAAAAACATCACATTAGCAATTAAAGAAAAAACAGTTCAGCAAAACATGGTCAGGTCAAAGTGTCTGAATAATTTTGTCCCATATTTTGATCAATTTTCCTGGTAGTCCACTGTATGAACATTTTTTGGGTATAATATGTCACAGTTGACTTTATTTTGCTCTCCTCACTTATATAAATGAACTATAGTGTCCTGTGCCCAAAATATATCAAAAATTATATCTAGTTTCTGAATCATTTTTGGTTTGACTGTATATTTTACAGAGATCTGGACAGGAAAATCCTGGTAGATAACGCACCTAGACTGTTCTCGCTGCTGGTGGGCCAGGAGGCCACACACTCGTGAGGTTTCCTCTTCTCCGAGTCGCTGGAGAGCAGCGATAGCTGTCCTTCCTCCTTGCGGATCTCGTTGACCAGCTGCATGCGGCAGCGTGTGAAGTCTTCGAAGGAGATCTTTCCTCGCTCGTGTGCGCCGAGCTGCCCCATGATCTCTGCCACCGAATCCTCCATGTTCAGCTGCCGGCAGACCATCAGCAGATCATTCCTGACCAAAAGACAGAGATGCTTGAGACTCAAGATAGAGGTAAAACATGCATTGAGATCACATTTTATACCAATTTTACATGTGCAGTCATCCCAAATTGTATTTGGACAGTTTATTCAGAAAAAAAGCACGAAAAACTGTCTGTATCTGCAGGATATCTTCTCACAACTTTATCACATTCACTTTGAACATCTTCCACTAATGTTTCACAATCACCTAGTCATCTACAAGTGGAGTCGGAAATATCAAAGTTATGATTTGTAAACACACCAACGATCAAGTGAAGTCATATTTATAAGTGGAAAGCTAGTAAATCTAGATGACACACTACATTGCATCAGTGTCTCATCAGTGGATGCTCTGCAGTGAATGGGTGCCGTCAGAATGAGAGTCCAAACAGCTGATAAAAACATCACAATAATCCACACCACTCCAGTCCATCAGTTAACATCTGGAGAAGAAGGACTGGAGTGGTGTGGATTATTGCAATGTTTTTATCAGCTGTTTGGACTCTCATTCTGACGGCACCCATTCACTGCAGAGCATCCATTGCTGAGACACTGATGCAATGCTACATTTCTCAGAATCTGATGAAGAAACAAACTCATCTACATCTTAGCTGGCCTGAGGGTGAGCGCATTTTAATTTTTGGGTGAACAATTCCTTTAAGATAGGTCAAATTTCTCCTATTTTGCTTTATTTGTGCAATAAAAATGTGAAATAGTATTAAAACAAACAATATAAAGCGTCTGCATTATTTTTATGACTTGATTGCATGATATGCTCTAGCTCAGTACTTAATACTAAACTCGAAAGTGGCATGTTTTCATTTGAAACTGAACAAGTTTAACATGTTTTTGCTTGCAAAGTATGTGCATCTTTCTTTTTTTATAGTTTGCATCTAACACAACGATATTTAGACATTTTTAAGTCATTTTAAGTGTCCAAATACTTTTGGAGCAGATGCATAACATTTTTTAACCTTTTTTATTCAATCACACTGAAGCATGCCGTTGTCTTTTTTAGCAAAGAAACAGACAAATGTTTTTGCAAATCAGTTCTGATGCCACCACATGACTGCCATCAATATTACCTCTTCAGAATCGCTTTTAATTCATCAAATTACAGAAATGTACGCAAAATGTCCCGCCAACAACATTACAAACTATCAACACTGAAACAAGCTCAGAACCATCAACAAACCCCAGAGTTTAGCGGATGAGGATGAAACATTTCCTGTCACTTCCGACGCCACAACTAACACACCTCTGACAAGCCCACGAGCGTCCGACCAACTTTATACGCGTTAATATGTTTGTTTTGCCTTCTTGTCGTGAATTAAATCGTAATATCGCTGCTTTGCGATCGCTCATACAAACTAAAAGGTTCGTGTCGCACCGCGCCTGTTCCGCTGCTCAGCTCAGCGAGTCTCCAGAGTTATTATTCTGCACGTAAACCCGTCGGAGTGCGTTTGCTGAGGTTTCTGACCGGTTAATGTATCCGTCTCCGTCCCCGTCGCACGTCTGGAAGAGCCGCCGCACGCGCTCCTCCTCCGCGGTGCTGCCCGAGTCGCTGCTGCCGCCGCTGCCGCTCTCCTCCGCCGCCGCCGCCATCATGAACACACGCTGCTGCAGCACACCGCTTTACTTCACAATACTTCACATAAAACTGCATGTTCTTTTTAATTAATTTACATATTGTAAAGCATAACAGTATAACAATATTATATTATCCATTCGAAAACTTAAAAACAAAGGAAAAAAACAAAGGGACTTACAAAAATAAGTAAAAAGGTTTATTTTTATTGTAAATAAATGTACATTTATTTTTAATTTATTATTTTATTTTAAAATAATTTAGATTTTTTTTATTCTGAATAATATTTATTTTACTCGAAATAATATTTATTTTCATATATATATTATATAAAGACAATTTAGTTTATTTTGAATATTTATTTTTAGATATATTTTTTTGTAATATTATATACTGTATTATTATATATAAAATATATTAATATTTATGTTTCATTTTAAATGCATTTATATGTATTTTCTTTGATTTTGAATATTATTTATTAGTGCTGTCAAATCGATTAATCGCATCCAGAATAAGTTTGTTTGCGTGTGTACTGTGTGTATATGTATAAATACACAAACATACATGTATATATTTAAGAAATATATGTAATATTTATATTTATGTATAAATCATAAATATGAATATTTACACACACACACACACACACACACACACATATATAGGCTATATATATATTGACGAGTTTCCTGCTATAATCGATACGCGATCTCCTGATCAATCCCCCGCCGGGAGCAGTGGAAAGCGGTCAGATAAGATAGAAATGGATTTTAATGATCTTTTAGCACAAGGACTTCAACATCTCCAGGATAAGGAGGTCAAGAAACAGAGGAAGAAGGAACGAAAGAGGCGGACCTAAAAGGGAACAGGAGGACCAAAAGATCTTCTTCAAAATGAGAGCCATCCTGAAGTTAATGAGGAAACAAGAATTGGTGAATAAAAGAATAATGAAGTTAATGAGGGAAATACTTAAGTTGTATAATTTTTCAGCTGAATTGCAAAAGGTGACAAATGAATGAGAAGCAATAGAACTTCAAACTCCCATCACAGACATATAAATGCTAGATGCTGTACTAAGAAAGTATGTGCTGTATATTTAAGAGCACGTGTATTGATTGCTTTGTGGTTATTTTGCTTGTTTTGTAAGAGAGCGGTCGAAACTAGATGCATTTTGCAACCTATCTGAGACCGAGACTTAAGGTGTAGTGCTTCAAGTGTATACAAGATTCATATATGTTTTCTGAGGTGTTGCAGCTTTCCTTATAGTTTAAAATAGCAATATGCATGCTTGCCATCTGAAGATGTTATAATATTTTCTGTTGAACTTCCGACCCTGTCTTGTGCAGCTTCTGTAGCAGAGGTTACCTGCATTGATCAAAGCATTCGGCACGGTCTCTGTGAGTGACGTCACCTCCCAATACAAACACGCCCCCTAGTATAGCCCCGCCCACTCGCATTGATTGACAGCTTGATTGATAGGAAATTCAAATGCAAAAGGAATTGCGATTCCATTTGAGTTTTGGCAGGTTACATGCATGACGCAGAGAAAGTGAAACGGCAAATGTGGAAATTAATAATCAGTGTTGGGGGTAACGCATTACAAGTAACGCGAGTTACGTAATATTAGTTTTTTCAAGTAACGAGTAAAGTAACGGATTACTTTTTTTAACTGATTTAGTATTCCTCAAAATGAATTAAAACAGTGAAATGCAAACTCAGAATATGACGCAAACTGCAATAATTAAATATGTTAAACAACACAAATGTATCTAATCCCATTTTATTAACCAATGTCTTTGCTGCTGACCTTTAATGATGCAGTTCAACCATACCGAGCAAAAGTGACTTTACATAAACTAACAATTGTGCTTCATTGCTGAAGAGTGCTATATTAATTTTATAGCAATATAAATTTGCTATAATTAGAACTTCTTGTATTAAAAACAATCAAGCCCTGCTCATATTTAAAAAGTAACGCAATGCATTACTTTCCATAAAAAGTAGCTAAGTAACGTAATTAGTTATTTTTTTAGGGAGTAATGCAATATTGTAATGCATCACTTTTAAAAGTAACTTTCCCCAACACTGTTAATATTGCTATTTAAATATGACAAGCTCATAGCTCGTAAGACATGGGAAATACAGCTGCAAATGGACTTTGCTTTTTCATTTGAAATGCAGTCACTGTGCTTTCGCAAAAGCGAAAATAAAAAGATATTCATCTTAAAGAGGCAAATAGACACAGGAAATGCTCGTAATACCAAGTTTCAAGCATTGTTCAAATATGTACAAGCTAGACAGAGAAAGATTAAAGATTTTTTTTTTTTTTTTGGATGAAGTCAAATAAAAGTCGAAAGAGATGAGTTTTCAGCTGTGGCTTGAACATTTTCAGGGAATCAGCATTCCGGATAGAGATGGGAAGATCACTCCAGCAGACAGGAACGGTGATCCAAAATGTCCTGGAAAGTGATTGATTACATATACACACAGTTCATGTAAATATTTATTTCATATATACACACACACATATATTAAGAGTATTACACTTCATTAAATGGTGAAGAGACCTGTTGGCATTACAGTGTTTTGGTCATTTACTCTTTCATGTCAGATAAAGAGGAAGAAGAGCAAACTGCAAATGTAGAAACAGATGTACTTGAACAAGAAAAGTGAGAAAGAGAAGAAATGAAAATGAAATGTTGGAAGAAGGAACGAAGAGGCCAAACAAGAAAAGATACAAGAAACACACAGAAACCCTGAGGCGTCTCAGCTGTGAAACTATTTCTCAGTTTTCTTCTAGATGGAGACAGTTTCCTCAGACCTGAAAGCCATCAAACTGTGGGTTGCCCTTTGACCTCGCATGTGTTTCCAGCATGACTAAAGGCTTTTATTCCACTCAGAGAAATCACTGCTGATCATCTGTCAATATTTAGTCGTTTACGCAACTCTTTTCTGAGAGAACAAAGGCCAAATCACTATGATGGAGAACGGACGAGTATCAGAAGAGAAACCCAAAGCCAAAGACAACAATAGGAAGCTTTTCAAAAACTCCTGAGCAGAGATCAGAACAAAAACATCAGCGGTCCGTCCAAACAAGAGCATTTCTCACATTAGCCGAGGAAACAGAAGAACGGTGGAGGAAACTGATGGATCTGGAAGGAAACAGAGGCTCAGATTTCACAGAAAACACCAGCAATATGAGCTCGTTCACCTTCTCTATTTCAGTGACTAATAATTAATAACTAATAATATAATTTTTATTAAAATTGATTAACATTAAAATATAGCTTTTAATTTTACATTTTCAGTTTCCATTTTAAAGTTTAATTTTTTGTTTTGGGCATTTGTCATTTATATATTTCCAATTAGTAATGTTTATGCTTCAACTTTAATTTATTTCAGTTAGTTTCCAAGGCAACATTACTTTTTTCATCTAATATTTATTTCAGCTTTATTTTTATTCTTCTTATTTTAATAGTTTTAGTTAAGCAATAATAACCCTGATAAACCTGAAATGTTTAAATACAGCTGTGTTTTCTGATGGAAAAGAATGGAAAGATATTTTGTTTTATTAAAAAAATAAAAGATAATTACTAGCTGCCCAGACCTTGATTTGTCCATTTTATTTTGTTGTTCAGTCTATATTAATTAATTTTTTTGTATATTAATGAAGAAAAAAACAAGGTTTTATTTTAATATTGAGATATTGTTCTAAATATTTTTTAAAAATCTGATTACTTATTGTTTTTTGTTTTTAGTTTAGTTCTTATTTAACTTTAATTTTAAAGTACTAGTAATTCAGTTTTTTTCTCATTTTTATTAAATACATGTCTCTCTCTCTCTCTCTATATATATATATATATATATATATATATATATACAAATACATCTATATAGTTTTCATAAATTTTTATTTCAGCTTTAGTTATTTTAGTGCATAAAGTTAAAATTAAAAGGAGAAATGTTGTTTTGGCAACTAGCTGAAATATTTTTTTCTCTCCACGTTTTTATTTCTATTAAAGTTTATTTCAATTGACAGTTTTTTTAATAGTTTTAGTTATAACCTTAGTGCAGTTGACCTCAATACTACCAACATGAGTCAAACCCTTACAATTCCCGTTCTGATTTCATGAAGTCTTTAAAAGTCTTTCAGTGTTTTGAAAGCGAATGCATCATGCAAATGTCCCTGTCATTGTAGTCTGGTGTACTGAAATGGGATTGTGGAATGGAGAAAGATAAGACCCCCGTGGGACGGACTGAGGCGAGAGTTAAAGGTGCAGATCTGCAGAATGACTCCAGAATATCAAACGCCTGAGAAACGCAGAGATCAGCAAAGAAACGGCACATGCGTTTATTACTCGCACCTCCATCTGAAAATGCACTGTGAAGCACAAAAACGCCTCTCAAAGTGGTACAAAAGCAATGTTCAGCAGACACTTCTTCATGAAAAAATATGGGAATGCCATCATTCCACAGTAAAATACAAAAGCACTATAAAACACAGTATAACAGAAACTCTTCAGTCCTAGGGAGACGCTCAAGTCTTTATTTGATGGTTTTGCTGATGTTGCTGTATCCGGCTCCCACACACGTCATCAGGACCTTCTCTCCTCCTTTCTGTTCATCTTCTCCAGGTTTCTGTTGCTCGATCTTGAACATCATCTGAAAGAAGTCTCGGATGTGTCTCAGGAACTCGATGCTGCATGGAAAACAGTGAGAGTTAGATGATGGTTTCAACAAGAACAAAACACCATCGTTACCCTAGTACATGACCAAAAACATGGTATTAGCATGGTACGTGTTTAAGAGTGTGGTAGTCGTAGGGTTCTCTCTGATACTTTATCGCAGAGAGTTTCCTAAACAAGGGGTTTGAGAGTTGATTTAAAGCTAATAACCAAATAAATCAGTAAATATAAAGTAGTAAATAATATAACAGAAATAATTAGAAAATAAAAATGTAAATAAATTATTAAATATAATAATAAAAAATAATGAAATATAAAAAATATAAAATAAATTGAGGTAATTTGAAACAATTTAAAAAAAGTGAAAGTATTTTGTGTACCTGCATGTCATGTGGCCATTAACCTACATTAGAGAACCGTTAAGGTTGTTAAATTATAGAAATATTAAATATTTTAGGACCAAAGACAAACGTTTTGGAATCCCTGATTTATTGTTAGTTTAGATCTAAAGAAAACAGCATGAATTAAAACCACATTAAAAACAACAATATCATGTAAAATTCTAATAAAAATACCAAAAAAGGGGGTTTAATATAGTTAACTAAAATAAAAAAAGATTTTTGTTATTTGAAATAAAATAAATGTTAACCGAAGTTAGTTAGTTGCCAAGGAAACATCTCATTTTTCATTTAGTTAAACTTGATGTACTAAAATAAAATAACTAAAGCTGAAAAAAAACTAAAAAGACAAAAAAAAGCCCAAAACACTAAAATGACCAAAACTGAAAAATAAATAAAATATAAAAATAAAAACTAATTCAAACCATTAATAAATACAAAATTCTGAAGACTGTTTTAGACATGTTTCAGCATCAATCCCCTGCTCACATATGAAGCTGGAGTCCCTGGAGGTGAGGCACGTGTTGGCACCGTCAATCTTCAGTTATCATAGTACTGTACTTGACATGCACACAGCACCGGTACCATGATAACTGAAAATGGACAATTCATGACGGCAGAGAGAAAACTGCTGGATCCGGACACAAACGGAAAGCAGAACACAACACATGGAATATTATCACTGGGAAAAAACAGTTCTGGATGCAATAATTATATACACATTAAAAAAAAAAAATGCAAGAGCATCAGTGTCAAATGGCACCAAGCTAACAGGAAAAGTAAAGATAGCAGTCTTTCTGCATCACATGGAAAAGCTGCAAGCAGTTTGAAATGACATTTGATACATAAATTGCAAAAAGTATACTTGAATATTTGATACTGATGTCAGATCCCTGAAAAACACTTCTTTGGCTCTTACTCCTCTGGTTGTGTGTGTATGTGAGTGCTCACGTGTAGGGAGAGAGGGGTCCTAGCAGCGTTTTAGACACATCCTGCTGGCCTAACGTCATGTACAAGAGAGCCAAACTCTGATTGGTCGAATCCACACAGCCGCCCTGGAAGAGAGAAAAAAAAGAAAGGCCACAATCAATGGGGTCATCGGGGTTATTATTGCAATTAAATAGAACTAAAACAACAACAACAACAACAAAAATCTTGAAACAAAATGAAAAACGGAAAATTATTTGATTTTAGCTAGCTGCCAAGGAAATCATTTTCATTTTGTTCAGCTTGATAAACTTAAAAAAATAAAAATAAACATTTTATAAAAAAAATTATGTATTAAAATAACAAAAACTAAAATAAAAGTTATAAAAAAAACCTTGATATACTAAAATAAAAAAAATTCAATATAAATTAATACTATAATTTTTTAAACTATGGACAAAAAAAACTAAGACAAAAACACAAAACTACAATTTGAATGAAAAGTGACAATATAAAAGCTAATTCAAGATCAATAAAGCTAAAATAACAGTGGGTGGAGGTTAGGCTGGTTAGCAGGTCTCCCATTGACAGTCGTTCACAAGCAGTCGTGCAATGACCGAGTTTAGTGAACATGAAGCTCACGCACCGCTAACTATCTGAACACACGCTCATCCTCATGTAGCTTTAACTGGACAGACGGCAGTAATCAGCGGGAGAATGTGTGGGATATTCAGGAAACACAGATCTGCATCTCAGTCTGAAACTGAAGAGCTCCTCTGCGTCTGATGAAGCACTACATTAAACTACTCTAAACACTGATCCTGTAAACCACAGGTCTTTTAGTTCATGAATATGATCAAATAATAACCACAGCACTTTTATACATAGCCCTACACAGTACTGAATAATTAGCATATTCATATACATTACGGCATTAAAATGATTCTACATATGAAAAAAAAATATCCAAACAAAAACATGATAATATCTTTATCATTCATTTCAGGAGCACAAAACAGAAAGGTCTGAGCCATCGACATTCATGAACAAACTCAGAACATCAACCTGGACACGAAATTAACTGAAATACATAACTGTACGTCCTCATTTAAAGAGACAGTGACGCGATTAGAAATATTACATTTGCATTAAGAATGAAAAACTACAAAGATATTAAACCAGTCAATCCTCACCAAGAACTGAGACTCCAATAAGAGACATTCACGTCCTGATAAAGGGATTGATTTGATCTAATGCTGTACTTTTTGTATCATGAATCATGATGAGAAACACTTGGAAACTTTCCCATAATGCCTGTTGGAAAAGTCCCAAACATTTCGCTCTGTGAGCGTTAACGAAGGTGAGATTCAGAGACCTCAGCGCTCTCCACGTGATGCTCCGGTCATATTCACCGTCTGCTGCTGCACAGATGCTCAAATGCAATTATGAAGCCGCACACTGAACGTCTTTGTCAAACCTGCATAACAACCGGCCGCATGTTTACAAGACATGAGATCTCCAGAAACAGAATCAGACATGCGTGTTTCAGAGGAAAAATTATATTTAACGCTTCATCAGCAGCAGAGCCAAAAGAAAGCAAAATAGAACAAAATACATCTAACAAACAAAAACACTAAGACATTTAAAATTAATAATAAAAAAAAAATTTACTGACTTTTTTTCTTCTTTACGTAGCAGTTAAAGTAAAACATTCCCTAAGAAATATGCTGCATTAACAAAATTAAGCCTAATTTAGGGTCATTAGGAATATAAAATAACTAAAACTGAAACAAAAATAAATAAAAACTACAGACATATTAAAAAAAACTGAAGATATAAAAGTAAAATTCAAAACATTAAATGAATGAAACTATTGAGTATGCATTTTATTTGTAATGAATATCATACTGTCTGATCTAAATGTTTTAGCTCAGCATAAATTAGGCTAAATACTATTTTACCATGGTATTAAAGAAATGTAATGTATAAATAATATTAAAATGACAAAATACATAATACTTTATTTTTGCATTGAGACTTTTACTGGGTAAAATGCATTTCATTTTCGTGAAAATAATGTGAATAATAAAGTTAGACTATTTTTTCATGCAAAATATTATTTTGATTTTGCAGTGAAATATGCCAGTTCTTGATGAGACTCATGTTTGTGTCGCTGACAGCAGTCGATACTCTCATATCCACTGACACAAACAAGGACACGAGCGTGTCAGTGACCGCACAGCTCTGCCAAAACACACGCAATACAAACAAGAGTATGCGTCATTCAGAAAACTGATGCAAATAACCGGACTCATTCGCAAAAACACAAAAACAACATCTGGGAGTGCTGGACGATCAACGACTGGCTGCTGAAAACAACAACAATCATAACAGAACTCATGTAGTCTGATCCTCAGCTATTCATTTTGACAAGTGAAGATAATAAAAAAAGTGCAAAATGATGATACTGTGTTATTAACATGTTTGGGTATCAAGAAAAGGTTTTATTTTGGACAAAAACGCTCCCATAATTCCTGCACCACCAACACAAACTCAGAGCAATTACTGAATGATTGTTCATACGACGACATGCTAAAAACCACCATTTCTTTTTGTAACAAAAAGTTGTTGTGAAGTGTGTTGTTCCTGCACCAACAAAAAATTGTGAAAATAATGACTGTATTCAAACAGGTTTTTAACACTGCACCTGTCTGCTATTGGTTGAATAACAAGTAACCCCACCCCCAACATCAAAACAATAGCTGATATGTTCTGGCAGCCCACTCAAAAAACCCTGACTGCTAGCATTCCTATATATTCTAATGAATAAATAAATTATAGAATGAAAAAAATGCTTTAATTAATACCTACAAGTATGAATCACCTGCCATTCATTTAAGTATTTCATGATGTGTAGAAATCAAAGAAATAAACATAATAAAATACATTTTTAAAAATGACTTTAATTAAAAATAGAAATAAATAATGCAATAAAAATCGTAAAAAATAAAAAGAACTTGCATGTATTAATAACTAGAAGTACTAATAACTTGCTACTTAGTTATGCATTTCATGTGCAAAATCGAAGAAATAAAATTAAATCACAAAAAAAACTATATATAAAAAAATAGAAAGGACTTGCTTGTATTAATAGGTAGAAGTACTAATAACAAACTACTTAGTTATGCATTTCATGTGCAATACCAAAGAAATAAGCCTAAAACAAGCCTAGCAGTGACATAAACAAGGGTTTCTTAATGAATATAATATATTAAAATAATTTTTCCTTAATATTAGCACAATATTGAATGTTTTAAAAATGTATTCACTGAAATGCATTAAAACAGGCTGAACATGCCGACAGTAATTAAACATCTTTTTCCATTTAAAAACAAAAATATATATTTTTGAATTCGTAAAGAGAGAGCATAAACTCACATCATGTTTTCCAGTCCATCCAACAGCAGCACAATCAGAACTAGTCTGCATTCAGGAGCTGTTTACTACAGAGACCGACCACCAGCTACTGATTAACCTCAACACAAACACACTCAAACACACACACAATCACACACACACACACAAATGCATGCGTGCACGCAGTGGCTGTTGTGTACGATCAACCAGCACCTTCAAATATTAACAGTCCTAAAAAGACGCCCTATAACACCCCTGCCACCCAGCATTCAGTATGAAAAACAGAGAATCAGCCCATTTTAACTCACGTTTGTGTTCCCCGTGTGCGCACTATGAAGGGAGCGTATGCTGAGTGTTTATCTGGTGTCAGTACAGTGAGTTACAGTGGATTACGGTTAGACGGCTGTAATCCCCTTTAGCAGAGCGGATCTAATCGCTGCGGCCCACCGGCTCTCAATCACAAACACACACTTTCTCCTCCAACAGCCTCACACCTCTCATACTGAGATGTAACAGACAAGCACCTATTTCCCAGCATGCCTCTGCATCAGGAGGACAGTGTAAACAAGCCAAACCACGCTTTTATTAAAGGGATAGTTCACCAAAAATTAAAATTGTGTCATTATTTACTCAGCCTCAAGTAGTTCCAAACCTGTATGAATGCAGAGCAGTTCTGGGGCACCATTGACTTCCATAGTATTTTTTATTTCCTACTATGGTAATATGTTATGCATATTTGGCCAATAAATGTTGATTGATTGATTGAAAACAGCTATAATACAATATATTTTTTTGAGAATCTAAAAATGCCTGTAGTTTCGTGTGAGGGGCAGGTTTTGGTGTAAGGGACAGAAAATACAGATTGTACAATATGAAAACAATCACACCTATGGAGAGTACGCACAAATTATGGAAACCAAATGCGTGTGTGTTTGGTCTGCTCACCCTGTAGATCTCCTCCAGCAGTAGTTTGGCACAGTTTCTGCCCAAGTCCTCCGGCAGCACCGGATCTCCCTGACCCTGCGGTGTGGACACGACCTCAGCGCCCAGAAACGTGCCGTTCACCGTCTCAGCCACCAGCGTCAGACCGAACCCTGGAGACCTGCACACAACACACAGAGCATTAGTCACGTCACCATAACCTCTTACTCACTGCTTACCAGCGTCTGAGCCATTACTGGGGTGTTTTCTAGGTCATTGAAGTTGCTTCACAACTAAACCCCACTCTACTGCCAATGTTCAATAAAACAAATCCCTTAATTATTGACAATCAGTTCAGCTCATCAGCTCAGACCGACTGCAGAAACTCACTTCCCAGAGCTGGCTCCCTTCATGTGGTCGGTGTAGATGTAAATATCTGGGATGAATTTGTTCAGGATGCTCCTGGCCGAGTCCACGATCCTGTTGGCCATCTGAGGAGAAACTCGCACCGAGAACCTGACGCACGCCGGTCAAAGATCAACACTAAACACCAGTGATGAGACACATCAACGAAAAAAACTTGAAGGCTAGATTTCACAATTTCACTGGTTGATATTTAACTTCAAAAAGTGTTCATCAAGAACTGGGGCTGTATTCACAAAACACCTTCAGGCAAATAGTAGCTCCAAACATGCCGATTTAGAAGAAACTCCTAAAGAAATAATAGGCATAATTTTACGACTCCTAAATGTTTGCTCTAATAGTATTTCACAAAGTGTTTTAGTGCTAAAGCCTATGGAAGCCTGGTTCTGCCTCTAAATACAAAATAAAACAAGTGCAACTTTGTCACACAATTCTAACTTTTTTTCTCTCAGAATTATAAGATTTAACTTGCAATTGCATAAAAAAAGTCAACTGTTAGATACAAAGTCGCAATTACCTTTATTGTTTTAGCCTACATTTTAAACTCTTGATTTGAATATGACAACATTTTTATTTTATACTCTTTATTTGAATATGGCAACTTGATACTCCTCCTACAATATTTCTCTGATTAAATGACAGAGACACCTCCCCTATCAGCCAATCGTAGTTAGTAAGCCATAGTAACGAGCTCTTCCCTGCCCTTTCTCTTAGCTTAAGATTCCTCTCCTTTGTGGGGAGGTTTGAAGGAGGAGGTTTTAGGAGAACTCTTAGTGGTAAGATGAAATGTTTTGTGAATACGGCCCCTGATGTAGAGATTTGTGAAAGTTCAACTGTACTGGATGCAACTAATATTGTGGTACTGTGTCAAACCGGTTTAATTATCAATGGAAGGATACGCTGTTCCTCGGATCCTCTTGATTTTTCCGGGTTCTGTGAGCTGAACGGGTTTCACGGAGCGGCGAACCGGACAGGTGAAGAGCACCTCACCTCCTCCTGCAGGAGCCATGCCTCGCTTCAGCACCTACAGACAAGATCATCAACACACCGCTACAGCACAACCCAACCGCATCCATGCACGTGGCAGATCCTTTTATCCAAAGCAACTTGAACTGCATTGCTTCATCAGTTCATGCATTCACTGGGAAACTAAACCAAATTAATTTGTTTCAAAAAGGTTTTTGTTTGACACACTCCTGACAGACCTTTATTTCCAGACCGTCTCCATCAATCCCAAACTTCTTCATCAAAGGAATAGCAGTGACCTTCAGAAGATCCACCTGGAGAACAGAGAACATTAGCATTTTATACGGATAATCAGACACCAAAGCAGAAGAAAACGATTACTATAGTATTACCACACACACACTCAACAAACCAGCACTGGACTGCGATGAGAACTATAACAAAATGTTGGAAAATCTGGCAAATTGTTTTAAAAGCAGTTATATGAATAAAAATTAAATTTATTAAAAAAATAATCGTGTCTAGAAATGATTCAAATAAATCCAAAATATAAAAAATGTAATATATAAAAATAATTCAATAATTTGTTTTATTATTTTATCATCATGGAATGTATGAAGGTACTACAAATGGAGTGAAATGTATAGAAATAAATTCAACTCAAGGGCAATTTTTTAATAACATGTACGCTATACAGTATGTTTATGTACCTACATAATCTTTATGCCATGATCAGTTTTTAGATGTATATATTTCACCTTGCTCTTACATTTCTTTTGCACAAAACTACTTTATAGTGTTTCTTATGTAAGAACAGAATGCTGTGAAGCAAGTTATCAGAAGAGCAAAAACCCAGACAAAAGACCCAGGCTGATATTAACATGACTTATTAACTTATCAAGACCTACATAGCAACATAGCTCATATTCATATCAATAACCCCTCTCAATCACAAAAATAAAAGCTCACTGGATCTGTGATAAGTGACATGCTGCTTTTTGTTTAAAGGGATAGTTCACCCAAAAGTAGAAATTTAATTTTACACACTCTTCTGCAATTTCAAACCTGCATGAGTTTCTTTATTCAGCTGAACACAAAAGACAATATTATGAAGAATGCTGGCAATCAGTCGACGGTAGCCACTGGCTTCCATGGTATGGAAAAAAAAATACTATGGAAATCAATGGCTACCGTCGACATTCTTCAAAACATCTTCTTTTGTCCTCAACAGAATAAAGAAACGCAGGTGAGTAAATGATAACAGAATTCATTTTTGGGTGAACTATCCCTTTAAAATGGCAAATTAACACTAAAGGTGAGAGGTCAAATATCAGTGCAGTAACTCACCGATGGGTCTGTGGGGTCGTTGGTGACGCCCTTCAGCACGGCTCTGAGCGGCGTCTTCATGAACGGAGCCAGCATGAGCAGAGCCTCCAGATAATAACCCACAGAGCGCTGGACATTACACTCGTGCTCCACCGAGCCACCGTACAGCAAACCCGGCTGATAGAACAACACCGTTCCTGCATCCACACACACACACACACACCATCAGAGAACAACCAACACACCTGTCCATCATCCATCCATCCATCAGTGTTCACCAGAACTCACCCGTCTGGTTGATCTCGATTCTGGTGCCGTTGGTCACTTTGTCGAGGAGCCTGATGAAGCTCGCTTCAAAATCTGACCAACACAAACACATCTGAATTTAGCTTTCAATGAAAGGATAAAACAGTATCTTCATTAACAGAGCAAGAACAGACACATGTTTAAACACTTAAAAACAAGATTTCAAACTAAACAAAGCAATCTGATGAGAAGAGCCACATTTAAGCCACTCTCAGAAGTTGCTTAAATGCCTGAAACTAGTTTTGTAGTCAAACATAAATTTGATTATGTATTTATTACAAGACTAACATTTCATACAATGCTTTAAGTGAAGTCAAGTGGATCAATAACTAAATTTGTGAATTTTAAGTATCCAAAAAGAGACAAAAATTCTGAGAATTAAAAAAAAGTTTAATTATTAAATCTAGTAAAAACAAAAATATATTCTAATATAGTAGCAAGATCTTATTTTATTTAGAAAAGAAACTAAAAGGCAAACAAATAAGTCTAGATAAATACAGCTTAAAATGACAATCAATCAAACAAAGTAAATAAAAACGACATGCAGTAGTATTTTATTTAGAAAATCAATTAAATAGGCAAAAAAAAGCCTAGAATAAATAGAATACAAAATGACAAAAAAAAACTAAACAAATAAATACAATAAATGAATAACAAATAAATGATTAAATGAATTGGACATGCAAGTAATAAACCTTTTTAAAGCTATAGAAACGAAAAATCTGTAATCTGAATCAGAATTGTCATGTGCTGTAGATAAACGACTCTGTGATGATAATATATTTCATAAATGCATGTAGAGATGTTTTGATGATGATGATGAAGAGCTGTGTTACTGCGTCACATGTCATGAGAGATACTGTGATCTAAACGCACCTCGCAGGCCGGGATTGTCATCTTTAGATCTGATGTTTCGTATTTTCACTCGTTTTCCGCTCAGTGTGGACAACACGAGTCTCTGTCTGAAGCAGCTGCAGCCCTCGAACTCCATGATGTGCGGAGACACACGTGTTTCTACAGCGAGCAGAGACAGCGCGACGAGAGCCCGCGAGGGACAAACCAGCAAACGCGAAGGCCAAAAGCTGACAGGATGCAAGATACATCTGATGACCACTAGAGAGAGTCAAAATTCAACTTCCTCTGCTTGGACACAATACAATAGAGATGAACTGTAGAAAAGGCATTTTAAATCATTTTAATATATCATTTATTTTTATTTTTATCATGCTAAATAAACTTTATAATCAAATAAAAATATAAATACATATTAAAATGAAAAAATTAAATAGAAGCACAATTAAAAGCAGAACAATATAAAAACAAATCTAATAAATATTTGCACATTTATTAAAAAATATTTACATATAAATATATATTTCTATTTATATGTTTTCAATTTAATATTTAGTGATTTAATATCGGTGTCATGAATATTGATACTAGATTATTTATTTATGTATTTATTCAAAGTCTGCTTTATTGTCAATTCTGCCACATGTACAGCACATACATACAGAGAATTGAAATTGCGTAACTCTCAGACCCTTGGTGCATACAGTTAACATTAAATTCTGACAGTAGACGTAAAAATACATATAAATACAGTTTAAATATATGTACATACAACTATACAGATATACACATGAGGACATTGTAGATAAAGTAGCATAAGGCACATGGCAGATTACCAGTTAAATAAACAAAACTGTGCATATATATATATATATATGATGAGTGTAGTGCAAAAAGAGCTTATCAGTCTGTTAAAGTGATAAGAGCTCAGAGAACAGTCTTTAATCAGACTGTCAGAAGAGGTAGTTTGCAGTCAATGCTGGATGAGTGATCAGTCCAATGCAATGCAATGCGGAGGGCTCTGCGGATGAGATGGTGCTGTAGATGTCCTGGAGGGAGGGGAGAGAGACACCAACGATCTTCTCAGCTGCTCTCACTATGTATTGAAGTGACTTGCGGCAGGATGCGTTGCAGGCGCCATACCACACAGTGATGCAGCTAGTCAGGATGCACTCTGTAGAAGGTGCACATGATGGGGGCCGGGGCTCTGGCTCTTCTTGGCCAGTGCTACAGTGTTGTTAGTCCAGGAGAGGTCTTCTGTGATGTGCACACCCAGGAACTTGATGCTGCTCACTCTCTCCACAGTCGCACCGTTGATGGTCAGAGGAGCATGCTGAGTGTCAACAACAATCTCCTTCGTCTTCTCCACATTCAGAGAGAGATTGTTGTCACTGCACCACCCGGCCAGGCGGCTCACCTCGCTCCTGTAGTTTGTCTCATCTCTGTTGCTAATGAGACCCACCACAGTCGTGTCATCCGCAAACTTAATGAAAAGGTTAGAGTTGTGTGACGGTGTGCAGTCGTGGGTCAGCAGAGTGAAGAGGAGGGGGCTCAGTACACATCCTTGGGGGGCCCCTGTGTGATGTGTTAGTGCCGACCCGTACTGCTTGAGGTCTCCCGGTCAGGAAGTCCAACAGCCAGTTGCACAGAGAGGTGTTGAGCCCCAGCTGGACCAGTTTGTCGGCCTCATGTGCGGGCATTGGCCAATGAAAGCTGCCATGGATTCCAGACCTTCAGCCGTCAGTCTGAAGGTCTGGCTACGCAAACTACTTTTGGTCTAGCTCTGTGTTGAAAAGCTCTTTTGACTTCACTGGGTGGCAGCAAACAAAAGAAAGAATGGTCTTTCTATCACTTTCTTTTTAAAAGTTATTGAGATTTTTCCGAAGGGAGGCAATGTCGTTTCTGAGGTGTTCTCCATAAGCCCCAACTCTATAATGTTTAAAAAATAAATATTACTTCAAAAGTAATTTTCTTCTATATGCTATACATGAAAAGAGTACGTCCAATCGTCTAACTTGACCCCATATTTGATTTGAAATAGACTGGCTAGTTGATCATTTGTCTTTCTTTGTCACACATGAGCAGAAACCCACAGGACGATTATTAAACTGGCACTACTTTTTCTTAACAAACTTGCCTTGATGTCAGCACGGCATAAGAGTCAGAACAAAGTACTATAAATCTTGGTTTTACACCCACTGGAGTGCTACCATCACAGCAATTAATTCTGCTGCATATGTGGTCAGTTATCCTTTTCTTAATGCTGTTTTGACATTTAGGGATATATACTGGAATCTTCTTCAATCGAAACTGAAATTACAAAATTTGTTGTCTTTGGATCATTTTAAAACAGTTATTTGGCAAATGGAAGATGACTCAATGATATGTAACTGTTTTAAGTGTTTTTAGTCTGCGAGCATCTTCCGGAGCGGACAGCAGCAAATACCAATAAAGGTACATTTTCTTTCTTTCTCTAAAATCACTGACTGTTATACAGTACATTTTTACAGTACAGTACAAATTTTTTTTGTTTATATATTAACAAATATATTTAATCATCTTGTAAATGACACTCTCATAATTATCTATGTAATTAACGGGTTTATCTTTATGAGTTGAAGCAGGGAAGGGCAAACTTGGTACTGGAGGGACTGTCCTGCAGTTCAGCTTGAACCCTAATCAAACACACCTCTACCAGTTCACTTCATTAGGACCAGAGTTGGGCTAGTTACTCAAAGAATGTCATATATTACTCATTACTAGTTACTCCTTTCAAAAGTAATATTGTTACTTATTAATCTCTGGCAACAGTAATTAGTTACACTACTGTTTCTTCACGCCCCACAGAAGTTGTAACTGTGTATCTTCCACATAACATTCTTCTGGAATATTACTAATAATAACATATTTCTGCCTCATCATTTGACCAAAATCCACATTGGATCGCAGTCACAAACACTCAATAGTGATTGATCGTGACATTCAAGTAGAAGTGTTGTATTAATCTCATTAATTGTCATGTGCAGCTTTAAGATAATTGTAAATTATTCATTACACATACATTGCATTATGTATTTTACCAAATCACATAAGTTTGTAATAAACGGTTTAATTTTTCCAAAATATTTTTAATTATAGTAATATAATGCACCATATGCTGATCAGAGGGATGTAAAGCCAGAGGAAAGTACAGCCACAACTTACACATCAGTGTTCAGATCATCTTTTTTCCTGACAAAATCAATATAATACAATATTTATATCTGCTGAATGTAAGCTTTTCCATATTCCAAGCTTGCCTGCTGCACATGCATGTCAGGAAAATTATGAAAATAAATCTAGGAATTATTTGATTGTTGGATTTTAAATCAAAATAACTTTTTAAATAACTAAGTAACTGAGCTGTTTTATGGACAGTAACTGTAATATTATCACTGAAATCTTATTAGTAATTAGTTACTGCAAAAAGTAATATTATTACAGTAACTAAGTTACTAGTAACTAGTTAGTGCCCAACACCGAGTAGCACTACTAGAAGGCTACAGGCAGGTGAGTTTTATCAGGGTTGGAGCTAAACTCATTTAATATTTAAACTATAAATAAATGTACTGTACAGTATAACGGTGAGTGATTTCAGAAAAAGAAAGAAAAAAACCTTTGGTTGCTGCTCTCCGCTCCAGAAGAAGTTTTTTTTGCCCTCCCTCCCCTGATAGGTGCTCAAACTAGCTCTTCTGATTGTCTGAAATCCTCTGATCTCTGAAGAGTGCTCGCCGTCGTCTCTACAGATGCACAAATCACTTTTGCTCCATTTGTCACAGATATGTGGTGCAGAAGGGAGAAACTGGTCATTTGCAGGTGAAAAACAGCATTTAAGACTCGTAGCAGCAGATATAAGCCGTTGTGGTTATGTACTAAAACAAGAAAAAAAATAGGGGGTGGCGATGGCGCAGTGGATAAGACACATGCCTTTGGTGTGAGAGACCCGGGTTCGAATCCACTGTGAGACACCAATGTGTCCCTGAGCAAGACACTTAACCCCGTGCGACCTCTGACATATATAGCAATTGTAAGTCGCTTTGGATAAAAGCGTCAGAAAAAAAGAAAGAAAAAAAAAAACATTCTATAAGTGTGCAAATCTCATTGCAAAAATTCAAATACTGATCTGTGGATGTACAAAATTCATCTGTGACTTTACATTGTTGATGCAGGTGTGTGAATGTGTTTTGCACCATATTCACTGCAGAAATAGTAGCAAAACATAGAGTACAAGTTTCTTGATTTGTGATCCGTAGAATAGGATTTGTGTCTCTGCAATGAAGGATTCAAGAAGGTGTAACTGTTGTGTTGTGTTTGTGGGAGAGAGAAAAAAATCTACAAGGTTGCAACTTTTGTCTGTGACTTTAATTAATCAAATTTACTGATACACATTCTCTACATCTACAAATTCAGCTGTCACAGACACTCAGCTGTTTTGCACCAAATTTACCTTCATATGCTTGAAAAAACTAAATTGATAAGAAATATACTCTGTTTTAATAAACAGAGCATTAGTTACATAGTTTTATAATTATAATCATTTTATTTTTATGAAATGAATGTTTTGAAAGTTTTTTCTTTAATATTTGGTAGTTTGGGGGGATTTCATGTTACAAAACAAGACTGACTCCTTATGGACCATTCATGTCTATATAAAATGTTATTTTATTATTGTCATTATTATCATTATTAATTATTATTATTTATGTATGTTTTTTACTGTTCGATCAATGCAGTATTTTAGTTAAAAAATGGAGCAAAATCTAAATCCATCGATTTGTTCCAGATTAGTGCCACCTGGTGGAAATAAAAATGTGTTATCATAATTCAGTTTGAACATCAAAATTCAATACATTTGAGAAAAACAAGCAAAAAAACACCAACAACAACAAAAACAGGTTTTCCTGCATTGTGGCTGATTTGTAAATTGTACACCCAAAAATTGCTCTGTACTTTTTGTTTGTCCCATTCATTTCCTATGTATAACATTTTTTATGACCATTTAGCTTTTTCTATTTTTTGTGGTCGCATAGCAAGTGCCATAAAAGTCACCAAGTATCGTACCATTTCAGTGAAGTTACATTTTTTAACAATTGAAAAGTATAAAATGACTGAACAAAACACCTGAGGATTAAATGTAAATGGAACATGAATTTATGTAAAAAACAAAAAACAAACAGTGATTACTTTGCCTCCTCATTTTAGAACGCTGCGTGCCACTCATATTCAGACGGTCATTGCTGTGTCCTTTTTACCCAACAACCGCAACAATCTGCTCCTTCAGCTTATCTATGTTGTTTGAGATGTTTTCTCCAGCGACCTTCATAAGATCAGTGATCATCTCAGCGCTGTAAGGACCTTGAAAGGTGCGATATTTGCTCCTCTTGGCTTTAAGGTCATCTGAAGAAACAGTAACACAATTAAATCAGAACAAAGTCGATATTTCAGCTTTATTCATCAGTTTCATCGTAACTTGCCTCCACAGTTGACCACATTAAACAGAGGGATGTGAATCACAGTTGGAGCGTTTTTGCCTCTGAACACATAGAAGTCCTTTGGTTTCTCCTTCTCTTCAGGGGGAATGTTGACTTCAGGGAAAGAGATCTTTAGTTTCTTGCAAATCTCAGCAGTTTCTCTCACTGTCTGCAGTGGAAAAGCATAACAGTATCACTTCATTAAAAGGGTGAGAGAAAAAATTGAAGTTGTTATTCACTGAAATCATAAAGTTGAGATGAGTGGGAATGGTCTCCAGGTATTATAGATACAGTAAATATGGTTAAAATGAAATCATATGCACTTTAAATGGTTTTCTTTCTTGTTTTCACCTGTTTATATGATACACAGTATTTGTAATGATCTGTTATAATATGTTTTAAGGTTACTGTGGTCACATGAATGTCAATTTGTTTAAAAAAAAATCTCCTGTTGTTTTCTACAGCACAAAGAAAGTAAAGACATGACAGAGAGTAAATGATTTCTGGGTGATCTATTTCTTGAACTTTTATTATATTGTTATATGTGCGTGTAATACCATGAAAGGATCACCGTCACTGAAATCCAGGGAAATGATGAGATCAATGTTTCGTTCTTTTCTCAGCACTGAGAAGTAGGGTGAGTTCAGCATCAGTCCGGCGTCTTCATAGTCTCTCATCTCACTTTTCAGAAGAGCAGGGGGCACCGTTTTATCTGAGGGACCACAGCATGAAATGAGTTTATTTTTCACATTGAATTGCAAATTTACAAACAGGTCTGTTCTCACCGTCCATGTTGTAGAGAAAGTCATATTTCCTGCCCCAGATCCACTGAGCCATGCATCTAAAAATGCTCATACAAACATCTGTGAAACAAATGCACAGTAGTTCTCTTTTGATGTTTCATGAGTTCTTTCATCTTTATGCTTTAAAGTACATACATAACTGGTTAACCAAAGAAAAAGGTTCTTTTGTGGCATCAGTCTGTGTTGGAAGCTTTATTGAATCTTAGAGTAAAACGCTTCTCGGTTCACATATCAATCTGGTTAGAAAATCAAAAGTGAAGTACAGAACACAAATCAAATACATTGTAAAGATAATTCAACCTACCGAAAGGCCAGAAACTGAACCATTGACTCAAATTATTACACACATCTTCAGTGTATTTGTTCATACAACGGTTTGCAGCTTCTTTATCAGCAAGATCAAATTTTTCTGTAGGAAAAATCAGCTGCTGTTTGCCTCCACCGAGCTCTGCAAAAGAGGGAAACATATACATGATTGAGTTTTTGCTTTCTGGCAACGTATAACTGTAGTTTGTGTATCTTCTGTGTATTTCTATCAGGTTTTGGCCAAAACAGATGTTTTTGCAGTTTTGCAGTTTAATCATTTATTTTATTATGTTTTACTGTTTAAAAATTCCTGTTTTTGATTGTGTGTGAGAGTGCAATAAGTGTGATATAGTCTCCTCTATATGAATTCTAATACACTCTTACCTTTCAGTGTTGTTCTGATGGATTGATCAAGATCAGAAGGATCTTTGCCATTCAAAACAGAGAGATTCATGTCCACAAGATCCATGAGCACCTGGTGACACTTTTCTACATGTGGGGATTTTAGGGCTTTTAAAGAAAACACACATTAAACAAACATGAACACACAGCAAAATGTCTGTAATTTAAGTGCTTTAATTCATCATGTACAGATACCAGGAGTTTCCCACAAGCAAACATACTGTACACACAACATTGTCCAAAAACCACTTAAGATGCTTTGATTTGAAGCTAAAATGAATTTGATGACATTCTCGTGATCTATTTGGTAACACTTTACAGTAGGGTGCATGAGAAATATTTTACAGTATTTATTAAGTTAACTAATTTTAGTTCATTGTTAGCTCATATTAGCTCCAGTCCATTGAATAATATTAACATTTATTATAATTAACCACATTAATAATGTATTAGTAATTGGTGAAATTAAAATGATCTAAGATTAATAAATGATTTAGAAGTATTTTTCATCTGAAAATGGAACTTTACTGTAAAGTGTTACTACGGTATATATTTATACCTAGCAAGTGATATGTAATTAATTATAGATTATTAACAGTATTTAATACCAGATTAGAGATTATCATCTTTATAAAGTACGACATCATTTGGCAGTGGGATGCATGAACAGATCAGTCAAACCAAAAGATAAAACTTATCAATAAATAAATGCAGAAATGCTTTACCTTCCCCCATTTCCTGAGACATCTCCGATTGTATTTTAGGTAATAAATCCTTAAAGAAATCTGGGAGATAAAATCAAATGGAATCAGAGTTTGCATGATATGAGATGACCGTCATCTTTAAGCAGAACTGAATCTTCTTCACCTTTTATCATTTCCCAGAGGAATTTCTTATTCTCGTCTCCATCAGCTAAAGCGCTGCCACACAGAGCTGCAGAAGACACATTCATGTGTAAAAGTGTTTGAAATAAATGAATCAAAAGCATGATTTTAAAACAAAATATGCAATATATGTTATATAATTACTTCTAAACAATTTAAGGGTTCTAATGACAAGTTGATACATAAGGCTCTTATATTATATATCAGTCTAATGCATCAACTTGTCATTTGGACCCTTAAATTGTTTAGAAGAAATGATTTTTTTCTTGAAATCACAACTTGCTGTGCTGTTAAAATGATAACTGATTTTTAGCATTACTAACTGTAATGTAGCAAATCTTAAACTCTTGTGTGACAGAGTTTGTTACCTTGCAGGAACAGCATGTCTGTTTCATCCTGCTGTTTTATCTTTGAGCCGTTGTCAAACTGGCTGCCGAAGCTGGAGGTTCCCACAAACGCTCCAGTGAGAGAATAACCTGCTTCATATGGACTGACCTCAAAGCAGGGGTCTGCAGACAGAAAACACCACCATATAACAGCAGACACGAGCACAATAACTCTTTATAAGTCTTTCAGACACACACCGACACAGACCTCCATCTCCTTGCTGTTTGCATTGCTTGTCGATCACTGTGTAGATGGGAAACGGATCTCTACTGAGATGGTTCCACTGATCTGTGAGTGTATGTTCATCAATCTGTAGAGAATATATAAATAACATTTTAGATAAACTTACAGAATGGAATCCATATAAGCACCTGCAACTCTTAATTTTTACAGGGGGTGAAATTTTATAAAGAGAACAAGAATAAAAACTGAATCGCCAATTCATTCTCAGCTATGCTTGAGTTAAATTAAGTTAAATTCAGATTAGCCTTTAAATCTCAGATTTCCATGTGGACTTCAGACCCCACTGCATGCATGTTTCCTATAGCAGAGGATGGTGAATAGTTACAGACCTCTTTCATATATGATGTGACGACCATCACTGCCCAGACATCAGTCAAGCTGAAGATGTCTTTACCATAATAATATTTCTTCAGTTTGGCGAATGCATCTGTCCAGCTAACCTTAGGACCACTGAGTCTCTTGATGATTTTGTCTTTCACGGTCTCTAGTTTGGTGGACCAGTCTGGTTCTTGGTACAAGGAGGCCATGCACCTTCAGAGAAGAATATACTGCTCTCATTTTTGACATTCAACCCAATTCAATCTCTGTGTGTTTGTTGTTTCTCAGGGTTCGTACCAGGTGGATCCAGAGACTCCACTCAGATAAAGGATGCAGTCCAGAAGACCCGCTTTATCAAGCTGAACCAGGGATCCCAGCAAACCCACCATGGCTCTTTGTCCTCCTCCAGAACCCAGTAATGCAATGTTTGGCACTGCATCCTGAAATGCACACAGTTTCATTGCACAAAGATGAGCTACAACACCATTTGTAGGTACGTTCAAGAAAGAATAGCAGGCTGATATATGAAGTATAAGATGTTTGACCTGACTGCAGTGTATTTCGAGTGCCTGCAGGCTTTGTAAAACATGTTTTCTCCTTTTGACTACAAACTCCTTCTCATTCGTATGTAGAGAGTGTGCGATTCTCACTTTATCGCTGCAGTGGAGAGACAGATGGATCATTATTGAGTAAATAAATAATAAATAATAAAATATTAGATTGTGCAACTTTTTTTTTTTTGTCCAGACAGGGTATAATCATCATTGCTGAAATCTGAGCAGGATTACGTACCTTTCCTGGAGTCCATATGCACTCATCTGTAAAACAAGAGAGTCAACATTCAAGTTGCATAGTCATACCTGAAATGTCAATTATTTATAGTCTTTAATAGTGTGCAGAAGTTTTAATTACAATTAAAGCTCATTACTGAAAAATGCTGCATTCATTCTATCGTTGTCGCTTATACTGTAAATATAAAGATATAAAGACGTTCAATTCCCTGTTGTAAAAGCTTTAACACATGTACTCACTGTTCGTCTTGTAAAATCCTGAGATTCACCGAGAACAACAGTAGCCGTTTTCTTTTGGATCAGCCAGAAGACGCTCTTTTATAGGACTCTAGATCTCATCACGAGGGGTGGAGATGAATAAGAAAAATGGAAGTTCTTCCATGTGATTTCTTTGTAAATGGAAGGGAGGGTGGAGTGAAACATGGTCAACTGTTGTACAAAGTCATATTTATTGCATGATCGAGTTTCTGTGACATTCTTTACATTATTGTTTATAATCAATTTTATATATTTATAATTTAATATTAAATTAAGAATGTAATACTTAGTCATATTATAATATTTTATCATTTAATAATTAATGATTATATTTAGTATTTAATTAATTATTTTTTTAATACTTTTATATTTATATTGTATACAACACGTTTTATGTCAGACAGTTTATTTTGGATTTTCAAAAGATTTCAGCTTTTGTCTTGTTCTTAAATGAAGGTCAAATTAAAACTGTGTTGGAAACTTTCATGCATTTATAATTAGTTTCTACTACTTGACACTTTTATGTTTATTTTCTTGTTTTTACATTTGTTCCAGATTTTCTTAAACTATGAAAATCCATCATAAAAATTAAAAAAATATTTTTTTTTAAATAATTTAAAAATTAAACATTATTGCATTTTTAAAACCTTGATAATCTGAACAAAAAGTATTTAATTTTATTTTAAAAAAGTATTAAAAAATATTAATTTAATTATTGGTGAATGAATGCGCAATGTGAGTATAAATACAAATTTCTTGGAAATGAATTGATCTTAACTTCTTAATTTAATTAAGAAACGTTTTGGGAGTTATTATAGTTAACCAAAACTAAAACTAAAATAAACGTATATAAATAATTGCATTATTTGAAATAAGTGATAAAATAAAATAAAATACAGTATAATGTACAATATTTATTTAATAGCTTATTTTATTTCAGCTAGTTCTCCTTTTAATTTAACTAAATAAAATAAACTGAAATAAAACTAAAGTAAAAATGTATAAAAGTAGACAATAACTAATAAAAATGACAATGCCCACAATTACTTAAACTTGAACTAAAGGTCAAATTAAAATGGAAAATATAAAAATAACAATTATAATAAAAATCATAATAGTATCTCAATGATACAGTGAGTGTAACATTGGTAACATCCAGCCTTTGATACACTTGTATTTATTTGCTACAAATTAAAGTCCATATATGAGTGTTTCTTCTTATGTGCTGTTTGAGATTGTGTATATATATATATATATGATTTCAGCTGTCATCATTACTGGAGTTTTGAGGATCTGAGGGTCAGGCTTTCATTGTAATACCACATTGCTGATGCTTTTACTTACACTACAGTTGCACATCCTCATTTTATAGTATTGTTGTGGGAAATTCTTTATCTTTTTACAGAGCCCGCCTTATGCTGTGCATCTGATAAATGCTGATAATGTCTGTTCATTTCCTACTACTAGTTTCACTTCTGTTTCAGTTTTATTTATTTTTCCCATGTGTGTTTGGCTCAATGTTATTTGTAAGGATTACTGATAAACTAGTTTGATTTGTATTTGTTATCTATTTTAGTTTTAGTTACAGTAATGTTTTTTATTATGTCTGTATAAGGTTTTTATTAAGTTTTAGTTTTATTTAATTTGAGTCATTTTAGTACTTTAACATACTACATGGAAATGAAATAATATATATATATATTGCAGTTTTTTTGTATGCGTGTGTATATGAATATATATATATATATATATGTATATAATGATAAAGTAAAAATGTTAAAGAAATGGAATGAAATATAACTTTTGACCATGTTTTACTGCAAACGTGCATGAAGCTCTTCCCTTTATAACATTTCAGAGAACAGACTGTTCAATGAGAGCCTGAGACACATTTTTAATACTGATTTTTAATGCAAACTTTTTATTTTCAGCCCTTATACACATCTGGTGGCTTGACCTTCAGAGAAGAACATGTTATGATGTCTATAAGTTCACGCTCATCACCTCCATGATTATCTAGAGCTTATAAAAAGAGCATCTTCTTCTCGGTATGAGACACAACCCCTGTTATTATTGGTAAATCTCAGATTTTACAAGATGAGTCAACAACAGTAAGTACATGTTTTAAAGCTTTTACAACAGGCAATTAAAGTCTTAATGCCATTATATTCATATGTTACAATGGTAGTATGAATGACGGTAAATAAATAAACCATGGACTACTCTACGGAGCCCACTCAGTTGATAGTCTTGCCTTGCCTGTTTTCTCGTGTTTTGATATCTGCCCTGGTTGATTACTCTTTGTCTTGTCTGTGATGTTCCTGTTTGCCACTGAATGAACCTTGCTTGTCTTGTGACCACGCCTTTGAATAAAGCTTGTAAATGGATCCACACCTTCTCGTTCGAGGAAAAGCAAGGATGGTATGATTTCAAGGGTGAAAAAAGTACATTAATTCTTACTTTGCAAATGCTTTTATCCAAAGCATCTTACATTGCAGTCGAGGTTCACGTTTGATCTCTTAAGGCATTACCTGAAAATAAAGATGAAATTTGTCAGTTGAAATCGAACCCAAAGCCTGGCACACCATAAACGGCAATGTATGCAATCATGGAAAAAATCTTAAGTAATTTAACATACGCAAGCCTACGTTTTTGTGCAACTATATATGAGAAGTAAGGTTTTCCCGTAACAGTTCTCTCTAAAAAGGACATTAAACAATCTGTTTCTCAACACACAAACTAGGTGAGGTGCATGAGGTGAGGCTACATAATTACTATACAAGGAAATATCACACTTTTCCTGATCTCAGTGAATGATTGAGTCATTCATTATTCACAGCCTCACCCTCAGGGTGATGTCTAGACTTGCAGAGTAGCTTCAGAGCCCTATATAAGAGCATCTTCTGGCCGAAAGTCAGATAAGGACTGCCGTCTTGTTTTCGGTGGCGTGTTGAAGACTCACGATTTACAGAAATAGTAAGTATATGTTTTAAAGCTTTATATCAATTTAAATGTTTCATGCCATTATAAATAGTATGTGACAACCTTAACAAAAGTGCATAAAAATATACAATAATGGTGAAAAATATTTCATATGTCAGTGTGGCACGCATCACAATCTTTACATCGTTATTGAAATTTACTATAAATAATTGTATGTTTGAAAAATATTATATCTATTTAATATCTATTTAATATTTTATCTAAAAACTAATTTTCTTAAATATTTCAGATATTTTTCACATAATTTAAATATTAAATTGTTCAAATTTTAAGATGGGACACACATTGATTTCACACATACTTTATTTACATGTCCCTTAGACGATAGGTATGTGTTTACTTTGAATTCATCTTAAATAATAGAAATTAACTCGACTCACTCTCTTGTTTTACAGATGAGTGCACCTAAACCCCAGAAAAGGTATCAATCAGAATCACGGAAGCAGTAAAATAACACAGATACACTTCAACAAACTGCTATATTCTGAGAATAACTGTGCAAAATGAACTTCAGATTTAATTGCATTGAAATCTAGAATATTTAATATCTGAATACATCAAATAAGTCATGTTCAGGTCAGTACTGATCTGGTCTGTCTCTGTGGCTTCCTCAGCGGCACGGTGAGAATCAAACCCTTACTGAATGGGAGCGAGCTGGAGTTTGTAGCCAGCAGGAGAAACACTGTTCTACAAACCCTGAAGAAGCTTCAGATTCAATGCAGTCGGGTAAAACATTCTGTTATACTTCATATTTCCAAATGCTTATATTGAAATGACCTACAAATGATGTGTTGGGTGATGAACATCAGCTGTCAATCATCAGTTTCACTCTCTTCATCGTGAAGAACAATGCCATTCATAGGTAGCAAGCACTCATGTGTTCCTACAAAATGTTAAACACAATGCTTTACTATTTCAAAAAGCTCAGGAGCAGGACTGAACATGCCTGAGTTTTGTAATAATTACATTAGTCACAGGATTTAACTGTGGGATGGGAACAGCCGTTTGTAAACTACTGTATATCTCAGTTCATTTTCCATTAAACGACAAAGCAAGCGGCAAGTGTTCCAAGTTTACCAGAATACCAGAGCTTGAGGTATTTTCAGTGAAAATGTCTTTAAACCCAACCATTCAAATTCTTGTAATGAGGAAACAGGATTGCATCAAAGCCCATGTCAGGTTATTATGCTGTTGACTAACAAGTGTAAGTGTAACTGGAGGACTGCTGAAATGTTTTGAAACTTCGTAGCCCTTACTTACACACACACACAGATTAGCATGGATAAACTGACCTCAAAAATAAGGGAACTGCTACCAAATTACCAACTACACCACCCCGGGGCCTATTTCTGGGGAAATGCCCTTCACATTAGGGCAAGGCACAGGTCTGTTTAGGGCTGAGTCAGGTATCAGACATGGGTTGAGTAAAAGATTGAAAACTTTTTGAAACGATAAAAATGTCAAACTTAATATACAAAACACCAAAATAGAAACACCAAAATAGGATTTACACTAATAACACACAAGAACTTTACCACTTCAGAATTGGGGCTGGCACCCCTAAGCAGGAGGGAGACAGCAATCATACGTGCACACTCGCACCACAGCACGCCACACATCACTGTGAGAACAGCATTCAGGCGAAAAACCCACCACCACCACCACACAGGAGACGCTGATCCTCTGCAACTGCATTCTGAAGGAGAGCAAAGAGAAAAAAAACACTGAACCAAACAAACACTCAGCAAAATTGTCTTAAAAACACATTAATCGAGCAACATGCATCACACAAAAAAAAAAAACAATTGCCATGTCAGTCTGATTGAGGTGCCATGTCCGGCCACCACAACAACCAATTTGCTGACTGACTAAAACAGGCAACGCAGCCAACAGAATTGCTGCAAAAAGACAGCACACATACAAAATAACCTCAAAAAGAAAAGGAAAAGACAAAAAGACACAAATATGGACATATGTACAAATATCTCACAAACTCAAATCAACAATAAGAAGAGAATAAAAAACTAAATCAATTAATTTGAAAACCAAGTAAAAAAAACAACAAAACCTCAGAAATGACTGATGACCGCCAGGTGACTGATCGTCTATTGCACGCCGCTTAAGTCTTTAATTGAAATTTGTTACTGACGAGTCACGACACATTTACAATAGGTGGGAAAGGCACCCCACCACAGGCCCTAAGCCACAATCCAGCTCGGAATTCGACACCTGCGGGTGTTAAAGGCTGTAAAAAGGCTGGGGAAGTCGTGGCCTAATGGTTAGAGAGTCAGACTCGTAATCCAAAGGTTGCGGGTTCGAGTCTCGGGCCGGCAAGGATTGTAGGTGGGGGGGTGAATGTCCAGCGCTCTCTCCACCCTCAATACCACGACTGAGGTGCCCTTGAGCAAGGCACCGAACCCCCAACTGCTCCCCGGGCGCCGCAGCATAAATGCCCACTGCTCCGGGTGTGTGTTCACTGCTGTGTGTGGGTGTTCACTGCTGTGTGTGTGTGTTCACTGCTGTGTGTGTGTGTTCACTGCTGTGTGTGCACTTTGGATGGGTTAAATGCTGAGCACGAATTCCGAGTATGGGTCACCATTCTTGACCGTGTCACTTTCTCTTCACTTTCACTTAAATATAGACAGTTAGAGGAAATAAGTCGGCACCATGCAACAACACACAAACTGAAACAAAATAGTTAATACCGCTTATCTGCCGCTCCAATTCAACAGCAGAATTGTAGAATCCAGTCTCTCTCCATTCCCCAACACAGGATAATAATCACGGTAACAAGGTCTGATAATGTGTTTATATAGTGAAACAAATGCAGAAAATCGGAACAGCCAGCATACAGGCTTCCAAAAATAATACTAAATAATAATAATTAAGCCTGCATACATTTTGTACTCAGAAGATGCAAATGTTTGCCCTCTGATGTTGTATTAATGATACTTCTGATAGCACGTGGAAGCAGATGTTTTGAATAATGTGTGCGTTTCAGAGAGATGTGCCAAACATTGCATTACTGGGTTCTGGAGGAGGACAAAGAGCCATGGTGGGTTTGCTGGGATCCCTGGTTCAGCTTGATAAAGCGGGTCTTCTGGACAGCATCCTTTATCTGAGCGGAGTCTCTGGATCCACCTGGTATGAACCCTGAGAAACAACAAACACACAGAGATTGAATTGAGTTGAATGTCAAAAAATGAGAGCAGTATATTCTTCTCTGAAGGTGCATGGCCTCCTTATACCAAGAACCAGACTGGTCCACCAAACTAGAGACCGTGAAAGACAAAATCATCAAGAGACTCAATGGTCCAGGAGTCAGCTTAACAGACAAATTGGCCAAACTGAAGAAATATTACTATGAGAAAAAATTCTTCAACTTGACTGACGTCTGGGCTGTGATGGTCGTCACATTATATGCGAAAGAGGTCTGTAAACAGGGATGGATTTTACAGGTTTCATTTTTATTTATAATTTATAGGGTGGTATGATTTACGGCCTGACATGCTCACTTGTGTCATGAATATGGCAAACAGTTGCACAGGGAGGACCACAAAGTAATCATCTTACTGTTTAAAAACATACACAATATAGAGAAGACAAGTTGTTGTATTAATACAGTATATGACACAAAAATACTATAGAGGGTTTGCATTTACATCACTGTTTGGTCAGTTACCCGAATGCGTCGCCATATTGGAGAAACTCGGATGTAAACAACAGCATGGATTGCACGGTTAAAGTACTACTGAATACATTGTTCTGCTAATTTAAGCTGTCTAAACAACAGGAAAAAACATTTGGAAGCTGCTAAATCATATAGAGAAGGACTTAGTAGGCGCAATATTTTGACAAACTAAAGTTAATAGGTGGTAAAGATACGTATGAGCAGTATTAATTAAGATATTAGCCTAATATTTCACCTACCTGACTGGAAATGATAAGAACAAACACGAATGTTGTCAAGATTCTTGTCCTGGAAATCCTGGTTCAGTCTGGTCAACCACAAACGCCTTTTGCTCCTCAGTTTTTTGCCCTTTTCTCCTTGATTTGTTAGAACTTTTGCCCATCTATACTTAGTACTCCAAATGTTTTTCCTGGTCCGACCGATTAGTACAGCCCAAAACATGACATTAATTGACCATATTCAGCAGCAAAATATGCAAGTTTCATTCGGTTCAGTGGCATTGTTTATGTTCAGCGCCACCAATATGGCTGATTGATGATGCGTCATGAAAACATTAGATTTTGATTAAATATTGAGATATAAACAATAAAACTTTAAGATTACATTCTTACCTAAGCTTGACTGGCATCGTATTCTTAATTTCAAGATTTCACGACATGATAAAATGCTGGTTAATGTCCTCCACAAAGAGGAGGACAAGGAGAAGCATTGTGGAAAATAACGGACAACTTATCCCAAAGGGATTAGAGGATCGCTGAGTCTGCCAAAAAACGGTTGATAAATGAACATAACACCAAAAACATTCAAATATTCTATCCTATTAAATTCATAATTAAAAGTTATTAAGAGAACTTTGCTGAGAACACATTGTTGGTGATTGAAAAAATTGAATGTCTTACAATTGTCTGCTTACTATACAATAACATGATGCCGCAAACACGTGTTTTCTATAGATTGATGAACACACACTCACAGAGCAGCGGGACAAGAACAAAAAAGACCCGTTTCCCATCTACACAGTGATCGACAAGCAATGCAAACAGAGCAATGACAGAGGTCTGCGTGTGATGTTTGAAAGAAAGAGATAAAGTGTTAATGTGCTTGTGTCAATAGTTACATGGACATGTTTTCTATCTGCAGAGACCTGGTTTGAAATCAATCCATATGAAGCAGGTTATTCACTTAATGGAGCATTTGTGGACACCTGCAACTTTGGCAGCCAGTTTCACAACGGCTCAAAGATAAATCACGAGGGTGAATTTGACATGCTGTACCTGCAAGGTAAAAACAAGTTCTCTCAGTGGTTTAAACTATGGGTAACACTTTATTTGTAACTTACATAGTTTAACACATTGATTGCACGCTGAACTTCACTGATCTCTGCAAACGAGTATAAATACAGTATCAAACAGTGCAAGAGGTCTGTATTATTTGCTATTTCATAAAAATAATTAGCCTGGCTAATTATGTTACAGGGTGTTATTTTGTATTTTATTATATATTTTTGATACAGTCAAAACTGACTTCATTGGAAATAAAAATGTTTCAAATTAGAAAATCGTTTAATTTATAAAGCACATTGAGTTGCAGTCTTTTAGCATAAAACTTCTTATAGGAGCGATTATTCCTGCTGAATGTTTTAAGCGCTCCAATGCTACGATTTTATGTGATTCCATTATTTTTACTCATTATGACGCATGATTGATTCAATTTAAATGAAAGTCCTGTTCAACAATTGGAGACTCGGTACAGACATCCTGATCTAACAGGAAACGCAGTGTAACCATTGGTGGCGATTTCATATGAAATAAATTCTTATTTTTTCTGAAAATATAGGCCTAAGTTTTCATATGATTCATACGAATTAGCTACCAATTAATAAAATAGTTACGAATTACAACGAGACACATCCTTGTCCCTTCTCAAAATTTTTCCATGCCAATCATTACAAAATGTCCACAATTCAAGTGTCTTAACATCAGGAGCGTGACAACAGATGTGTGGACCAAATGCAGATTTATTAATAAAACGTAGTCAGGGTCAGTATCAGCAAACAGAATAATCTCAGGCAATTCAAAAGAGTTATGCCTATCCACAGAGCTAACAAAGGTCAGGACTGGCAGCAAACAATCATGAAACAAACAAAACAGTCCAAGATCAAAATACAAGGCATGGCAAGTTAACATGGAAGGCTAACAATCAATCACGATGTGAGAGTGTGTGTGTGTGTGTGCCATTCTTATAGAGTGAGATTAATGAGGTAATGAGAGACAGGTGACCGCAATTGATGATGAGTGCAGATGAGTCCGGGGAAAGGATTATGGGAAATTGAGTCTTGGGTGAATGGTAAAAGTCAGGGATGAAATGCCCACTGGTGGAGCTCATGGGCACTCCAGTTGGTGGTCATGTGTGTTAACATTGTGTTTTTCTGCAGCTCTTTGCGGCAGCGCTATAGCAGATGAAAAACAGATTAAGGAAGATATCTGGAACATGATAAAAGGTGAATATAGTTTTTTCTGAGGACTGAATTTAGCTTACATTCAACAGTTATTTCATCATCATCCTTTTTTATGTTTTTCAGATTTCTTTAAAAAAGAGGAAACATTACTTGAGGCCAGGGGGAAAGGTAACGCATTTCTTACTGCTTTTATAGGCCTACCATGGGTATAGCCAGCATTTCAGAGAGGGACAGAAATATTAAAAGTAACAGGCTAATACTGTTCTTTTTTGGTCTAATTGACAGGTTTTATTTATTTTTTTCGATCTCTTTTAATTGGCTAAGTAATCAAATACACTGCTGGACAATAATAATAATTTGTATTCCCTATATTTTCTTATGGCGATTTTATGATTTGTTTACATACAGATTAAGGCAGAAAATATCTTTTGTAGATTTCTGTAGGCTACTGTAATTGTAGGATTGCCGAATGACTAAGAAACATTATCAGCACGATGGTATAAAACACTAAATTTCTTCTGCCACTTATGCCAACAGCACTGCATTATTCAGAGACTTAATTACCTGGAGATGATTTGAAAATGTATGCTTTCAACTCGTTTTTTTTTTGACTGTACGACTTTCACGTTACATGATCTGACAGATTTTTTTACATAGAGAGGGTGACAGTGCATTGCATTAAAATTAATTATCATTCATGTTTTCATAACCTCTGGACAAACTCAATAACAAAACTAAAATTAAAACATCTTTGAGAGCAAGGGGGCCCCTGGTGTTTCGGGGCCCTACACAGCTTGCGTATTCTGCGTATAGGGAGGATCGGCTCTGATGACACTTTAAATACAGGTGATTAACCACTAGTAGTAAAGCGAAAGAGATGATCAGTTCACCTGCCGCTTCGCTTGATTTGAGGTGTCTACAGCAATCTATCACACCACATTAAATAGCACCAAAATGGTATTTACTGCTTTTATCAGATTTGAAATCTGATACTTTGTTTCACATCAAACCTAACAACGCACAAAGATTAGCAAATTGTGATTTATTGGATGGGTGGCACACTATATGTACTGCTCTTTCATCAACTGAAACATAGGGATTGAAGGATATTGGTTCATAAAAATGAGAATCTATTAAAACTGAGAAATCTTTTTTATTATTATTATTTTACCCAGGCCTAGCATATTTTGTTGTTTTAAGTGGCCTCCACTGTCACTTCGTGGTGTGTTGATGAACATGAAAAGTGACGCACAGTCTCTGTTCATCTGTCCTCTTCATAAATAAATAAATAAATGCATAAGCCTATATGCTCATCCCGTAGGTTCATTATTAAAAATGAAAATGTGAACAAAATAAAAGCAATTAAATGTGTTATTATAATTAAAATATGAAAAAAATGACGGGGTAATAATAGATTATGATGGAATTTTTATGACCCCGTCCATCAAAACGATGGACATTGTTGACAATGACAATTTATTTATACAGCACAATTAACATTGGCCAATGTGCTTTCCAGCAAGTCATCAAAAACAGAAAAACACACAGCAATCAAACAGAAAAATTATAAAATCATACAAATATCCCATCAGCCATACGCTTTAGAAAATAAAAATTTCTTTAACCTGGACTTAAAAATATTAAGAGAAGAAGCTTTTCTAATGGATAGTGGCAAGGCGTACTGAAGCCTGGGGGCAGCAATACAGACAGCACAATCTCCCCTGCACTTAAGAATCGACTTAACAATAGATCCTGATTGGAAGACCAAAGGGATCTAGTGGCTTGATACTCAGTCAATAGCTCAGAGATAAGTAGGAGCCAAACCATTTAGAGATTTGTAAACAAGGAGTAAAATCCCTTCTAAAACGAACAGGCAGCCAGTGTAGTGAGCGTAAAATAGGAGTAATATGCTTCCTCTTTTTAACGCCACTCAAGAGTCGAACCGCAGCATTTTGAACAAGCTGCAAACGGGATAAAGATTTTTGGCTAATCCCAAAATAAAGTGAGTTGCAGTAGTCCAGCCTAGATTAAATAAAAGTGTGAATTACTTTTTCAAAGACTTTATAAGTAGGAAAAGGCTTAGCTTTAGAAAGCAAACGCAGCTGAAAAAAAGCAAGCTTTGACAACTGAATTTATTTGACAGTCAAACTTTAAGCCATCATCAAAAATGAAACCCAGGTTTTTTACGCATGATTTCAAGCACAGAGATATCCCACCCAAATCCTGTTTCGGTGAATTTGAAAACTCAGACGGACTAAAATAAACCTGGGTGTCAACCGCATAACAGTGCAATGACAAATCATGTTTTCTAAAAATCGAGCCAAGAGCGCAGTTTCGATAGAATGGCATTTATACGAAAACCCGACTGAAATGTATCGAACATTGAGTTATCAGCTAAAAAACTTTGTAACTGTAAAAACTGTAAAATAAAAAATTCCAGAATCTTGCAGATTAGAAATATGCCTAAAGTTTGTTAAAACTGATGAGTCCAGATTCTGTTTTATGAGAAGTGCATGCTTTAAACAGTCAGACATAATGCCAGATACTAAACTGTGATTAATTATGTTCAAAAGATACGGAACAATGTCAATAAAAACGTGCTTAAATAAAAAAAGAATATCCGAAGGCGAACCCGAAGGTTTAAGCTGCTCAACTATTTCCAGCAAATCTGAAACTGAGACTAGTTTAAACTGACTTAAAATGAATGTGGAGATGGAGGGGTTAGACCAGGGGTATCAAACTCAGTCCCTCCAGAGTTTAGTTCCAACCCTGCTCCAACACACAAACATGTAGTTTTCAAATAATCCTGAAGGACTTGATTAGCTGGATCAGGTATGTTTAATTAGGGTTGCATCTAAACTCTGCAGGGTTCCGGCCCTCCAGGAACTGAGTTTGACACAATTTTGTCATTAATCACGTACCCCCATGTCGTTCCAAACCCGTAAAAGCTTCTTTTGTCTTCAGAACACAAATTCAGATATTTTAGATGAAAACCTGGAGGCTTGTGACTGTCCCATTGATTGCCAAGTAATTCTCACTGTCAAGGCACAGAAACGTATGAAAAGCATCATCAGGATAGTCCATCTGCCATCAGTGGTCCAATCTGAATTTTATGATGCGAAGAGAATACTTTTTGTACGCAAAGAAAATAAAAATAACTTTTTTTCAACAAAAAAGTCTCTCTGCATCACCGTAGCGCCAGTTTGGAGATTATCCACTGAACGCAAACTGTGTATGCTCTTCTGTATCACAAGGATGCAACATTGTTGGTCAAATGAAAGTGTAAATATACGTAAAATAGCGAATTGTATTCTCGTTGAATCATAAATCACTGATGGCAGATGGACTATCCTGACGATGCTTTTCATACTTTTCTGTGCCTTAAGTGAGAATTACTTGTGACAAGCCTCCCAGTTTTCATCTAAAATATCTTAAATTGTGTTTCGAAGATGAACGAAGCTTTTACGGGTTTGGAACGACATGGGGGTGGGGGTGATTAATGCTGAAATTTGAATTTTGGGGTGGAGTAACCCTTTAACGGACACATGCATGCGGCGGCCATTGTAAGTCCACAAGATCACAAGTGATTTGGGACAGGGCCTTTGTCTATATTAGGATTTCCTGGCCCATCATAAGTTATTACTTCTATGAGTCCGGTTCAGACGTTCTGCCAGAGAGCGCCCTCTGGCTTTGAGTATGAGTACATTTTGGGGGCGGGGTGGCAACATTCTCTGCATATTGTACTCCCATGGCCTATGCATAATTACTTTTGGTTGTGGGAAAACTGATATCGGAGCATCATTAATTTGATGGTGGAAAAAGCACTTTTATGAAGTGTGTTCATCTTTATTCAATATATATTGGACAGAACTGCCTGAGAGGGGACATGAAGAGATGAAAATGAAGATGGAATCAGACTTCCATGGTGGCTTTGCTTCAAAACGTGTCTCCCCACCTGCAGATGAATGTTACCAGGTGCTCATGGATCTTGTGGACAAGAATATCGCCGTTTTGAATGGCAAAGATCATTCTAGATTTGATGAATCCATCAGAAAAAATTTGAACGGTAAACCATTAGGCTTATACATCACAGTGAGAAACTGCGGTTTAATAACACAGATTTGCGAAGAATACCTTTTATTTTCTGCATATGAAATTCTGTCTAAAAAATCACATCATATTTGCATTTAAAAATTGTCATTTGTAAACTGCTAAAAGCCTCGGCTGAATATGTACATATAAAATGTACAATTATGAAAAGCAATTATGAAAATAAGAAACATGGATAAAGTAACATTAACAATAATGTGTATAATAACGTAATCATGTCTACCCACTTTTATCATGTCCCGTTTTCTTACAGACTTCTCTGGAGGCAATAATAAGGAGATGTCTTTAAAGAAAAAAGAGGAAACTGCTGATGAAAGAACAGAAAAACAGGATATAAATAGATTCACCATTGATGTGTGTGACACATTGAGTGGTCAGATCAATGTTTGGCCATTTGGTAAGTTGAACCGTCTCTAATATCCAAAAAAAAGGCCTAAATTTAAGATTTATGTATTTGAATTGCAGGGAAAATTTCCATCCATCTGGATTACAATAAAAAACTTAATGTGATGCATATTTGTCAGTCATAAATAAATGAAACAGGTCAGATTTTTGTAATAACACTAATTAATGGAATGTGTTTTAAATACACAGTAACCAGGTTTATATATTTATCATCATTAAAAAAACACTGCTCTGAAAATCCTGTAATGAAACTGTAAAGTCAGAGCAAGAATCGTTTAAAGAAATAAGGAACTTTAGAAAATAAGTAAGTAAGACTGTTTTACAGATGCGTGGTGTAGCATTTGTAAATGCATGGCTCAGTGGATCTGGGGCAGGAAATATAACTTTCTCCACAACATGACAGGTGAGAACAGACCGGCAAAATACTTGCAATTCTGAATATTAGAATAATAAATGGACTGATTTTGCACTGTGATCGATTAGATGGGGCAGTGCCCGGTGCTCTTCTGCAAAATGAGACGAGAGACTATGAAGACGCCGGACTGTCGAACAACTCTCCCTACTTCTCCGTGCTGAGAAAAGAACGAGACATTGACCTCATCATTTCCCTGGATTTCAGTCAAGGCGATCCTTTCATGGTAGGCCTGGCTTTTATATACATCTTTACAAATTTGCAAAATGTTAATTTTATTGCTACAGTAACAACATTTTTAAGAATAATAGACCAAACAGTGTCTGTCTTCCTCTGAATTACTACAAAAAAACTACTAAGCCTGTAGTTTATATTTTAGACCTGTCTGGACGGATTAATTTTCTATTCACCCGCATGTCATGATGCGAGAAATGAACCCAAAGCTCTGAATCAACTGAACAATTTGCTTCGCAAAAGTTTTGTTTTGTATACTCATTGAAAGATTTATTAGTGATGAAATAATTTCTTTATAATTGTATTGGAGTCTTACACACATGCTGTACAGTTAATCTGAGTCGTGCATTAATTTGAGTGAGGACAGCTATAGAGGCTTGATTAAGCGCAGAGGATGCAGACAACTTGATCTCTAAGAAACTTGAATTGATGCTGTCTGCAAAGATAAAATTAAATGAATTGCTAATTACAACATTGAAATAAAAATGTAAAGCCTGTGCAAATACTAGAAATCATAAATATAAATAATTGGGAATCATGTAAAAAAAAAAAAAAATCATCTCAGATGTATTAAGCGAGGTATGAAGATATATAAACAAAATAAAAGCGATTTACACTGATCATCCTGTTCAAAAGCTTGCTGGTAATGTTTTTTTTATTTCACTGCAGACAGTGAGGGAAGCTGCTGATACATGCAAAAAACTAAACATCCCTTTCCCTGAAGTCAACATTCCCCCTGAAGAGAAGGAGAAACCAAAGGACTTCTATGTGTTCAGAGGCAAAAACGCTCCAACTGTGATTCACATCCCTCTGTTTAATGCGGTCAACTGTGGAGGCAAGTTAAGAGTTAAAAGTTTTCCTGATTGAATCGGAAATATCACTGAAATAAATTCTGAATCTGTAACTGTTTCTTCAGATAAACTTCAGACTTTGAGGGATACGTATCGCACCTTTAAAGGTCCTTACAACGCTGAGATGATCACTAATCTTATGGAAGTCGCTGGAAAAAACATCTCAAACAACAAAAAGAAACTGCTGGAGGAGATCCGGGTGGCCGTTGGAAAAAAAGGATCCAGTCGCTTTAACCTCAGTGACAAATGAGAATCTGAACATAGAACAAACTGATCTGCATATCAGTCATTTCACATAACAGAGTTTATTTTTTTGTCTTAATCATTTATTTTGTCTTAATCATGTTTGCAGTTTATTGAATATTTTCAAAATGTTTTCTGAATGCTTCTTCATGCTTGACATTCATTAAGCAATAAAGAGCTCAAATCAACCAAAACACAGGCGGAATTGCATCTATGTCTGCCGATTAGAAATATAGTATTTTGCTTCTGTTCTATTGAATTTGTAAACCGTTCTCTAAAAGTCCTGGGGCCCCAACCGTGGTCAAGCCAGCCGCAGTTCAGAAAAACACGGTCATTTTTTCTGTTTTATGTACATCTGCTTATTGTAGTCTTTGTATCTGTATTAGGCCTACTATATTAATTTCATTGCAAGATTTGTAGAAAAGCAGATATGGGACATTATTCGATTTAGAGGGGTATAAAGACACCATTTCTAATAAGTACAAGAAATTAATGGTCAGTTCTTATATGGGACGTCCCATACTATATGCACACCTCATATGAAACCATTTTACTGCAGCGTTTTCAAGGTATGGCACATCATTTAGAGGGCTATGTGTACTGGACATAGCATGCATCTGAATACAACAAATACAACAAAATGCTATTTAGCCAAAGAAGTAGAACCACTGTCTATTTTCTAAAAGGCACATAATACAATCCTTTTTCAGGAGATCTACCTTCCTATAGAGTTCAGTGTCAGTCCTGCTCCAACAAGCCTGCCTGTAACTATCTATTGTCCCTGACTCTTAATTAGAGTAGGTTTGGCGCTGAACCTTTAGTGAGATCTCCAGAAGCAAGACTGCCCATCCGTGCTCCAAACTGACTCCATATGAAGTGTTCTGGAACTGTGTGAGGTATAGTGTGACGTTTCTGACAGTGTGTGACTTCATTTTAGCTGTGCTGATAGAATAGGAGGTACCTTGCATGCAAAGGCCATTATTTTTATCTACATATTTATATTGATGTTTCTATAAGCCTCACAATTGGAGAAATAATGTACTGTCTTTAAGAACTTTGTTGAATTTGGATGAATGCAACTTCAGACTGCCACAGTACAGACTTCTCATTTGGTGTGCTGAAAAATTAGGAGGTACTTTTGAAGAAATAGCCTTTTATTACTTATTTGAAATAATATTTCTAGTTTAATACTGGAAAAAATATTTTTTCTTGACTTTGAACTCCATATTGCTACAGTAAAATGTTTTTAATATAAAGGGTGCGGATGGGAGGTCCATTATAAGATTTGGCTGTTGATTTTTTTGTAATTATTAGAAAGCATACATGTACAGTTGTATAATCCTATAATTGAAATAATACCATGCACTTTAAAAATGATACAGTAAAATGTTTTCGTCTGATGTATGTATAGAAGATGGGAAATGACTTATAAGAATCAACTGTTTTTGTACTTAGATTACACCTCTAAGACTTTGAAGTAAAATATAATGGGACATTTCTCTAGGTAACACTTTATTTTAGGGTCTCTTAAGTTGCTGCTTATTAGCATGCATATTACTAGAATATTAGCCATTTATTAGTATTAAGCACATATTAATGCCTTAGTCTACATTACAAATCCTACCAAATACCTAAATTTAACAATTACCTTAGTAACTATTAATAAGCAGCAAATTAGGAATTTATTGAGGGAAAATTTGAAAATTAGGTGTTCCCCATTCTAAAGTGTTACCTTTCTCTTAAAGTGTCTCAGCAAAATAGCTTCATATAAGAACTGACCACTCATGACTTCTACTTAGCCAAAAATGAGATCTTTGTAGCCCTCTAAAGTGTTGTAATATTACAGATCTCTAAATACTGCAGCAAGCGGTTTTCATATGAGATGTGCATAAAATATGGGATGTCCCATATAAGAACTGATCATCCATTTCTTAGAAATGGGGTGTTTTCGGGACACTGAAATTAGACAATACATTACTCTGCAGTAAAAAGGTTTCATATGAGGTATGTAGATAGCATGAGACGTCTTGTATATGAACTGATCATTTTTTTCTTCAACTTATTAGATGCCCTCTGAAGTTGAATACAACATTTCTTCAAAACAGTGTCGTAAAAATGATTATGAGGTGTGCATATAGTATGCAGCATTTGAAAACTGAAATATAAACACTGAGGTTGTGGTTTACACAACAATTGTACTAAACATGGAAATGTTTTCCTTTGTGCTGAAACCGATAATATAATTGCGTATGGCTCGTTTAAACGAAAGAACCAGATCACGGCCTAGATTCAGATGTTCCTGTTGTCGCTGGGAAAAGCAAACAGAGAAACTTCTGAAGCAGATTCGTGCAGTCATTGAGCAGAAAAGATCCAGACGCTAACAAATAAATGAACAGTCTAAATACTGACTAAACGGAAATTTATCTTTAAGTGTTTTGAGTGTCAGATGTTAGGGACATTTCTTCATTTAATATTCAATTTTCTGCCGTTTCAGTCCATTTTTAATACACATCAACAATAACAGGCATGATTACAACTACATGAAGATAATGTTGTATTACCTTGGTTTTGGTGAAATTATTGAATTGTATTGAATGAAATGACAAGTCACAACTGATGTTTCCAGATGTTTTATTGATGTTAATCTGACATGGATATTTCTCAGCAGTTTAATCAAACAGGCCGAAGCCCATGTCCCCATCAGACTCCTCGGACTCCTCCTTGGGCGCCTCCTCTTTGGCCGCAGGAGCTGCAGATTTCACCTCCACAGCCGAAGCGACAGGAGCAGCAACAGCGAAAGCACTGGGATCAGCCAGGAAGGCCTTCACCTGCGGAGGGAAACCATGTTACACATCAGACATGCTTTCAGCTCCAGTAAAGGCAGAAAAACATCTATTAGGACTGTCTGAAACCAAGTGTGCCTGTCTGTCGGGATGAACAGCACTGACATGGACAAACGTGGACGGCTGGACGCAGGTCACTTTGTGCAGGACTGATCAACAGAACACGGATCAGCCGTTTTGTAACCTAACCAGCAGCACATCAGTGAGAGACCTGAGCTTTACCTTCTCAGCCAAGGGGAAGGAGTAGTCCGTTTCCACGGCGACAGCCAGAACCCTCTTGTATCCGTTGATGATGGAGTGAGGGATGGAGGCGATTGTCGGGTAGCCGATCTGCAGACACACACTGGCGATGTTCCTCACACCCTGAGCAGAAGAGATGGATAAGTTACACAGACATCAGGGAATAAACACTTTAAGGCCTGAAAGGGAGATGAAATTAAAATTTAAAAAATAATTTTACATTTTTATTTTATTATAAATTTATTAAAATGACATTAATTTAGGTAAACAATTTTTTACATTAAATTGGATTTAAATATTTAAAACATTTCACTTTATATGATAGGGGAAACAAATTAAAGTAAAAAAAAAATTACATATATTTTATTTAAACTAGTTTAAATTATATGGTTATTTAAAATTTTTTATATTAAATACTATAATCAAGTACATAACTGATCCTCCATCTTTACAAATACAATCATCCTATACCCAAAATTGAGATTTAGCATCTTGAGCGGTCATTTCTCTTTCAGGTCAAATCCCAACACGAGCACAAGTAGCATTAAGCAGACTGACCTCCAGGAACCTCTTGTGCAGGGCATCTTCAGTGATGTCCAGAACCTCGGGGCTGTAGACGCTGCCGTTATCATACACCTGCTGGATGATCAGCCCGTAAGAGAAGGGCGAGATGTTCAGCATGTTGAGCAGCGTGGCCTCACTGGCGCCCACCTTGTCTCCATGTTTGATCAGCTGAACGTCACTCTGTGGGCGGCACAGGACACTTTTAGTTCACTTGCAATATTAACAGAAGAAATTTAAAAGTGTCTGAGGCCAAGCGTCCCTGTGAGTCGTGGGATGCAAAACACACAGGGATAGTAGGAATCAGGTTTATTTGTGCAGGTGAACGACAAACCGGCACTGCCACAGCCGGCCCATAGCTGTTCCTGCAACTGAATTAATCAGCATTTGTAATGACTTGATGCTTGAATCTTTAAACTTGTTGAAAAGATGTTTAAACAGGTCAATTTATTTATTTGTATGCGCATATATGCATACAAATAAACATCTTTTCGTGAGTGTGTATATTATAATATACTATTAATTGACTGGAAAAAGCATGCACTGGAGGGAAAAAACGGATTAAATACAAGTCAACTATTCATTCTTTAAATATAAAATGTATAATTTTTTAAAAGAAAATGTTGAGCATCACTGCTAAAGTGAACACACAACTGCTTTGACTTGACTAAAATATTAAGATACAATAAAAAAAAAAAAAAAAGCTTAAATCAATTCAAATTTCTTAAAAACCTTCAAATTACCAAATTGTAAAATAAAAATGAAAAATAAGCTGATAAACATCTAGTCTTTATTATCACTGGAAGCTGAATGCAGACAATTCTCCTGCTACTCACCAGGATTTCAATGGTTCCTCTGGAGATCTTGGTGGTGATTCCCAAAGCCTGGAAGAAGGAGGTCTTCTCAGGACCGAGCCCGGTGTTCTGAGCCGGGACAGTCACCTCACACGGGGCGATGGCACCGGCACGGGCAGCAGCGGGCACCTACCATCACAGACGACAATAATAGTTCACATGAAGAGATGCATTCAAGCCCATTCACACAGTCCCTCAACAGTGACACTCACTTTGTTTGCCAGCAGCAGATCCCGGACCTCAGTCAGATCCTCCTTGGTGAAGACGAAGCCCACGTTCCCACGGATGTGGGGAAGCAGCCTGCAAAACACGAGAATAAAATCACACATTTACCTGGAGTTCTTTAAAGTTTAGACGTGTGGCTTATGCGGAGTGTCTGAGACCAAGCGTCCCTGTGAGTCGTGGGATGCAAAACACACAGGGATAGTAGGAATCAGGTTTATTTGTGCAGGTGAACGACAAACCGGCACTGCCACAGCCGGCCCATAGCTGTTCCTGCAACTGAATTAATCAGCATTTGTAATGACTTGAGCAAATGAAGGTCAATGTTCACAAGGAACTTTTGTTGAAATCATCTGTTTCCAGTCAATTTTCAGGAATTGAAACTAAAGGAGATTCATAACACAATCCTGCATCTTAAATTCAACTAATAGGTAAAAAAAAAGGCACAAAAAAAAAAAAAAAAAGTAAATCTTATTTGATGAAGCGGAGTTCAAATTGAGATTTTACATTCACTACATGCATGAGCTTAAATACACTTTAATATAAAAAGCAGTCAAAGCAGCTTTGACTTTATTGGCAATATTCAAATGTTTTAAACAATGTAAATTCTGCAAAAGAACAAAAAAATAAATAAAATCCAAACATTCCATTTATGGTCATTTTTCTCTCTTTTCCACCATTTTTCTGTGGCACTTTAGATGTAGTAAAACACCCACAGGTGCAGAAAACATTAGAATCATTCATGCATGTGAAAACTTGCTAAGAATTGAGCAAATACAGGTCCTTCTCAAAAAATTAGCATATTGTGATAAAGTTCATTATTTTCTGTAATGTACTGATAAACATTAGACTTTCATATATTTTAGATTCATTACAACACAACTGAAGTAGTTCAAGCCTTTTATTGTTTTAATATTGATGATTTTGGCATACAGCTCATGAAAACCCAAAATCTCAAAAAATTTGCATATCATGAAAAGGTTCTCTAAACGAGCTATTAACCTAATGATCTGAATCAACTAATTAACTCTAAACACCTGCAAAAGATTCCTGAGGCTTTTAAAAACTCCCAGCCTGGTTCATTACTCAAAACCGCAATCATGGGTAAGACTGCCGACCTGACTGCTGTCCAGAAGGCCATCATTGACACCCTCAAGCAAGAGGGTAAGACACAGAAAGACATTTCTGAACGAATAGGCTGTTCCCAGAGTGCTGTATCAAGGCACCTCAGTGGGAAGTCTGTGGGAAGGAAAAAGTGTGGCAGAAAACGCAGCACAACGAGAAGAGGTGACCGGACCCTGAGGAAGATTGTGGAGAAGGACCGATTCCAGACCTTGGGGGACCTGCGGAAGCAGTGGACTGAGTCTGGAGTAGAAACATCCAGAGCCACCGTGTACAGGCGTGTGCAGGAAATGGGCTACAGGTGCCGCATTCCCCAGGTCAAGCCACTTTTGAACCAGAAACAGCGGCAGAAGCGCCTGACCTGGGCTACAGAGAAGCAGCACTGGACTGTTGCTCAGTGGTCCAACGTACTTTTTTCGGATGAAAGCAAATTTTGCACGTCATTCGGAAATCAAGGTGCCAGAGTCTGGAGGAAGACTGGGGAGAGGGAAATGCCAAAATGCCTGAAGTCCAGTGTCAAGTACCCACAGTCAGTGATGCTGGTGTTGGTCCACTGTGTTTTATCAAGGGCAGGGTCAATGCAGCTAGCTATCAGGAGATTTTGGAGCACTTCATGCTTCCATCTGCTGAAAAGCTTTATGGAGATGAAGATTTCATTTTTCAGCACGACCTGGCACCTGCTCACAGTGCCAAAACCACTGGTAAATGGTTTACTGACCATGGTATTACTGTGCTCAATTGGCCTGCCAACTCTCCTGACCTGAACCCCATAGAGAATCTGTGGGATATTGTGAAGAGAAAGTTGAGACGCAAGACCCAACACTCTGGATGAGCTTAAGGCCGCTATCGAAGCATCCTGGGCCTCCATAACACCTCAGCAGTGCCACAGGCTGATTGCCTCCATGCCACGCCGCATTGAAGCAGTCATTTCTGCAAAAGGATTCCCGACCAAGTATTGAGTGCATAACTGAACAATTATTTGAAGGTTGACTTTTTTTGTATTAAAAACACTTTTCTTTTATTGGTCGGATGAAATATGCTAATTTTTTGAGAAGGACCTGTAGTTGTACACAGGAATGGCGTGGTGTTTGCCAACTAAAGGAAAATACAAGACTTTACCTCAAATGGTTGTCAAAAGGAAAAAATGCAACATTTAGTTAAAAATTGTGACATGATTGAGCTGCAGGGCAGTTTTATCTTTCATTTTATAGAGATTGCACACTATGAAGACTTTAAAAGCCTTCGTTTGTCTACATTGGGTCATCATTGTGCCCAGGCTGACACGCACCTCTCCAGAGACGGGTTGTTTTCCAGGTGGCCACGGATGGCCTTTCTCATCATGGTGTTTTTGCCCATGAGCACGATGGCCTTGCCCCGCAGGGACAGACGGATGGTCTGCATCTGCTTGGAGCCGACATTGTCAGCGCCCACGATGAAACACTTGGGGTAGTCATCCAGCAGTTGCTGTAAACGGAAAAAATGTGTCAGACTACACAACCGGATGGGAAATGTGATTTAACCATGTCTGAGATCCAGCATCACCACAGATCATGGGATACAGACAGAGATGGGAGAAAGTTTATTATAAAGGGTGGGGAAATAGTGCATTTATTGAATCAAGCAAATCTTGAAACAGACTAATATTTACTTACATTTTAAATAACTAAATGTATACATTAATCATTAAGTGTACAGTTACATTTTAATAAAGACTTGATCCAAGTTTTTTTTTTAAGTCACATTTTAAAATTTGATCAAAATTAGATTTAAGACTTGAGATTTATTAACGTTAAAAAAAACATTGATTAACAAAAGATGCTGGATCAAAATAAGCTGTTATGACTTGATTCATTATAAAGTTTCAGCAGAGACAAAAAAAAAAAAAAGCTAAAAAGAGACATGCATACATATATAAAATGTAAATATATACAAATATCAAACACTTGGCAAAAATAATAACCTTACAGGGTTCATGATTATATTATGTCTGAGACCAAGCATCCCTGTAAGTCGTGGGATACAGACAGACAGGGATAGTAGGATTCAGGTTGATTTCAGCAGGGGGAACGACCGACCAGCACTGACACAGCTGGGCTGTAGATGTCCTGCTGTAGTTCATGTTATAGAAGCGTGGAGAACTTACGATGATTTTCAGGAAGTAGTTGGACTTCCACGAGGCCCTGTCTTCCCTGGGCATCTTGACAGTGCTTCCAAGGATCGGTGAACAGCCGGTTTAAAGACGAAGGTGATAAATCTGAGGATCACAGGTTGAAAGCCATTTAGACATTTCTATGAGACGCATCTTGCGGTGTATAACATGCAGTGATAAAGATGGCTTTAAACAAACCCTTAATACCCAAAACTTCACTAAAATGTCACAGATTGTCAAAATCAAAATAGTTGGAAACATTTAATTGTCATCTATTGGCTTTAATGTCCTAATAAGATGTCTGAGACCAAGCGTCCCTGCAAGTCGTGGGATACGGACAGACAGGGATAATATAATTCAGGTTGATTTCAGCAGGGGGAACGACCGACCAGCACTGACACAGCTGGGCTGCAGTTAATCTGCTGTAATTGAATACGTGTAATAATTTAATAATAACAATAAAAACAAATCAGGAAGTCATTTTAAGTCTCGTCTCACATGACGCACAGGCCTATGCTAACAGGCTAATGCTAACTATTTCTTCAAACGACTATTATTATACCTATAACGAGTGATAATAATAAACGCAAGTGATTCTTAATACATTTATGACGTATTAAGATTTCATATGGTCACAATTCTCGTTTAAAAGAAGGAAAGCTGCACAGGGCCACATTACTCCTCACCTCACAGCAGGGACGCGCGAAAGAAAGAGGCCGCTGCAGACGCCAGGATATTAATACCAGTGGAACATCCAATCAGAATCGAGCGGAGGAGGCGTATCTGTGCGCTGATTGGTCAATACCCACCTCTCTCACTCTGCAGTTCACTTGTACTGTGTATTCAACAATACATGCGTAATATAGCGATATAAAAAAAACTATCTCTTATTTTGTGCATTTCATTTAATAAACATACTATGAATATTGTTGGCTTTGTGAAGAATTGCTTACTATGTTCCTCACTTGTAAGTCGGATAAAACCTTAAATGTAAATGTTCAGTGATTTTTTTTTTGTTGGCCAGCGCTTTAAAAATACGTGATTAATTTGTATTAATTTAAAATGAATGCGTTTTATGACATTTAGATTATTATTATTATCATCATTATTAGAAACTATGCTCATATTAGTATTAGTAGCAGGTTGTATTAAGTAACAACCACAATAGAATAAACGAAAAAAATACATAGCCTAAATAATTACGTTTAATAATAAAATATGGAAAGAAAAGATAGTATAATATAATGACGTTAAGGTTCTTATTTTTTCATTATTATTAAAGTTTGTGGTCGGTCTGAGAGACGCGCCACGAGGCGGCGCGGTGACGTCATCGGCGCAAGCCAGCATCTCCTGAGCCACATGAGCGGATGATGTAAACAACCGCAGCGTGAGATTCCTCTGCTGTCCGTCTGTCTTTATGAGTGAGATCGGCCCTTCACACTGCCGCGCGTCTCCCGCAGATCATGCCCCACGACCCCGACCCTCCTCCGGCGAAGAGATTTAAGCCGGGCTCTCCCTTCTCCCGCCTGGATTATAAGAAGCCGGGCATGCTGCTGCCCAGAGCCGGACACGCGCCCGTTGGCGTGGACGCGCAGCGCAAAAAGCTGCCCATCTATAATTGCGTATGGCTCGTTTAAACGAAAGAACCAGTTCACGGCCTAGATTCAGATTCCCCTGTTGTCTGAGGCTCTGGATTACAGGGAACAACCCAGTTAACAATTTCTGTTTCCAGAACGTTATTTATTATGGTTTGTTTTTGGTTAGCCAGGAAAGTTTTGACGTTTCCAGAACATTAACATTCCCAGAATGTCAGTTTTTGGTTTTTAGAGCATTATTCCAACACTCCCCTAATGTTATTGTAAGTGCAGAAAATGTTTTTGTATTTCCAGGTGTTTGGTCACATGGGTGCAGGTGGAGATGCATCTGATTGTGTTTCCTGTTTGACATTCATGCTTTAGAGAGAGGGCAAGTAGCAGGAACGCTCACTTTGGTAACCTTTCAAAGTTGTTTTTTTTAATCATGCAGTTTGTCATGTTAACACAATATCACAAATTCCGATGCATGTTGCTGCTTCTTCAGAGGAGAATGAGACCTGGAGTTACAAATATAGCACCGGTCAAAGTTCTTACATGCAGTCACTGAGCAGAAAAGATCCAGACGCTAACGAATGAAGTCTAAATACTGACTAAACGTTTCTACTAAACAGAAAATAATTTCAGTGTTATTAAATCAGCATTACTTTATGTGTAAGTATTTTGTGTGTCAGATTTTACATTTAATTGGTTTAATATTCAAAATTTTCTGCTGTTTCAGTCTGTTTTTCATACACAAATCAACAATAACAGGCATGATTACAACTACATGAAGATAATGTTGTATTACCTTGGTTTTGGCGAAATTATTGAATTTTATTGAATGAAATGACAAGTCACAACTGATGTTTCCAGATGTTTTATTGATGTTAATCTGACATGGATATTTCTCAGCAGTTTAATCAAACAGGCCGAAGCCCATGTCCCCATCAGACTCCTCGGACTCCTCCTTGGGCGCCTCCTCTTTGGCCGCAGTAGCTGCAGATTTCACCTCCACAGCCGAAGCGACAGGAGCAGCAACAGCGAAAGCACTGGGATCAGCCAGGAAGGCCTTCACCTGCGGAGGGAAACCATGTTACACATCAGACATGCTTTCAGCTCCAGTAAAGGCAGAAAAACATCTATTAGGACTGTCTGAAACCAAGTGTGCCTGTCTGTCGGGATGAACAGCACTGACATGGACAAACGTGGACGGCTGGACGCAGGTCACTTTGTGCAGGACTGATCAACAGAACAGCACGGATCAGCCGTTTTGTAACCTAACCAGCAGCACATCAGTGAGAGACCTGAGCTTTACCTTCTCAGCCAAGGGGAAGGAGTAGTCCGTTTCCACGGCGACAGCCAGAACCCTCTTGTATCCGTTGATGGAGTGAGGGATGGAGGCGAGCGTTGGGTAGCCGATCTGCAGACACACACTGGCGATGTTCCTCACACCCTGAGCAGAAGAGATGGATAAGTTACACAGACATCAGGGAATAAACGCTTTAAGGCCTGAAAGGGAGATGAAATTAAAATAAAATGTTTATTATAAATGTATTAAAATATTTTAATTTAGTTCATTCTTTTTACATTAAATTGGATTAAAATATTTAAAACATTTCACTTTATATGATAGGGGAAACAAAGTAAAAAAAAAAAAATTACATAAATATATTTTAAGTAGTTTAAATTATTTTTTATATTAAATACTATAATCAAGTACATAACTGATCCTGCATCTTTACAAATACAATCATCCTATACCCAAAATTGAGATTTAGCATCTTGAGCGGTCATTTGTCTTTCAGGTCAAATCCCAACACAAGCACAAGTAGCATTAAGCAGACTGACCTCCAGGAACCTCTTGTGCAGGGCATCTTCAGTGATGTCCAGAACCTCGGGGCTGTAGACGCTGCCGTTATCATACACCTGCTGGATGATCAGCCCGTAAGAGAAGGGCGAGATGTTCAGCATGTTGAGCAGCGTGGCCTCACTGGCGCCCACCTTGTCTCCATGTTTGATCAGCTGAACGTCACTCTGTGGGCGGCACAGGACACTTTTAGTTCACTTGCAATATTAACAGAAGAAATTTAAAAGTGTCTGAGACCAAGCGTCCCTGTGAGTCGTGGGATGCAAAACACACAGGGATAGTAGGAATCAGGTTTATTTGTGCAGGGGAACGACAAACCGGCACTGCCACAGCCGGCCCATAGCTGTTCCTGCAACTGAATTAATCAGCATTTGTAATGACTTGATGCTTGAATCTTTAAACTTGTTGAAAAGATGTTTAAACAGGTCAATTTATTTATTTGTATGCGCATATATGCATACAAATAAACATCTTTTCGTGAGCGTGTATATTATAATATACTATTAATTGACTGGAAAAAGAATGCACTGGAGGGAAAAAACGGATTAAATACAAGTCAACTATTCATTCTTTAAATATAAAATGTATAATTTTTAAAAAGAAAATGTTGAGCATCACTGTTAAAGTGAACGCACCACTGCTTTGACTTGACTAAAATATTAAGATACAATAAAAAAAAAAATATCAATTCAAATTTCTTAAAAACCTTCAAATTACCAAATTGTAAAATAAAAATAAATGAAAAATAAGCTGATAAACATCGTCTTTATTATCACTGGAAGCTGAATGCAGACAATTCTCCTGCTACTCACCAGGATTTCAATGGTTCCTCTGGAGATCTTGGTGGTGATTCCCAAAGCCTGGAAGAAGGAGGTCTTCTCAGGACCGAGCCCGGTGTTCTGAGCCGGGACAGTCACCTCACACGGGGCGATGGCACCGGCACGGGCAGCAGCGGGCACCTACCATCACAGACGACAATAATAGTTCACATGAAGAGATGCATTCAAGCCCATTCACACAGTCCCTCAACAGTGACACTCACTTTGTTTGCCAGCAGCAGATCCCGGACCTCAGTCAGATCCTCCTTGGTGAAGACGAAGCCCACGTTCCCACGGATGTGGGGAAGCAGCCTGCAAAACACGAGAATAAAATCACACATTTACCTGGAGTTCTTTAAAGTTTAGACGTGTGGCTTATGCGGAGTGTCTGAGACCAAGCGTCCCTGTGAGTCGTGGGATGCAAAACACACAGGGATAGTAGGAATCAGGTTTATTTGTGCAGGGGAACGACAAACCGGCACTGCCACAGCCGGCCCATAGCTGTTCCTGCAACTGAATTAATCAGCATTTGTAATGACTTGAGCAAATGAAGGTCAATGTTCACAAGGAACTTTTGTTGAAATCATCTGTTTCCAGTCAATTTTCAGGAATTGAAACTAAAGGAGATTCATAACACAATCCTGCATCTTAAATTCAACTAATAGGTAAAAAAAAAAAAAAAAAGGGCACAAAAATAGTCTAATCTCTTATTTGATGAAGCGGAGTTCAAATTGAGATTTTACATTCACTACATGCATGAGCTTAAATACACTTTAATATAAAAAGCAGTCAAAGCTGCTTTGACTGTTTAAAACATTTTGAATATTGCCAATAATGTAAATTCTGCAAGAGAACAAAAAATAAATAAAATCCAACCATTCCATTTATGGTAATTTTTCTCTCTTTTCCACCATTTTTCTGTGGCACTTTAGATGTAGTAAAACACCCACAGGTGCAGAAAACATTAGAATCATTCATGCATGTGAAAACTTGCTAAGAATTGAGCAAATAGTTGTAGACAGGAATGGCGTGGTGTTTGCCAATTAAAGGAAAATACAAGACTTTACCTCAAATGGTTGTCAAAAGGAAAAAAATGCAACATTTAGTTAAAAATTGTGACATGATTGAGCTGCAGGGCAGTTTTATATTTCATTTTATAGAGATTGCACACTATGAAGACTTTAAAAGCCTTGGTTTGTCTACATTGGGTCATCATTGTGCCCAGGCTGACACGCACCTCTCCAGAGACGGGTTGTTTTCCAGGTGGCCACGGATGGCCTTTCTCATCATGGTGTTTTTGCCCATGAGCACGATGGCCTTGCCCCGCAGGGACAGACGGATGGTCTGCATCTGCTTGGAGCCGACATTGTCAGCGCCCACGATGAAACACTTGGGGTAGTCATCCAGCAGTTGCTGTAAACGGAAAAAAATGTGTCAGACTACACAACCGGATGGGAAATGTGATTTAACCATGTCTGAGATCCAGCATCACCACAGATCATGGGATACAGACAGAGATGGGAGAGTTTATTATAAAGGGTGGGGAAATAGTGCATTTATTGAATCAAGCAAATCTTGAAACAGACTAATATTTACTTACATTTTAAATAACTAAATGTATACATTAATCATTAAGTGTACAGTTACATTTTAATAAAGACTTGATCCAAGTTTTTTTTAAGTCACGTTTTAAAATTTGATCAAAATTAGATTTAAGACTTGAGATTTATTAACATTAAAAAAAACTTATTGATTAACAAAAGATGCTGGATCAAAATAAGCTGTTATGACTTATGATTCATTATAAAGTTTCAGCAGACAAAAAAAAAAAAAAAAAAAAAAGCTAAAAAGAGACTATATATAATTTAAATGTATACAAATATCAAACACTTGGCAAAAATAATAACCTTACGGGGTTCATGGTTATATTATGTCTGAGGCCAAGCATCCCTGTAAGTCGTGGGATACAGACAGACAGGGATAGTAGGATTCAGGTTGATTTCAGCAGGGGGAACGACCGACCAGCACTGACACAGCTGGGCTGCAGTTAATCTGCTATAATTGAATACGTGTAATAATAATAATAAAAAAAACAAATCAGGAAGTCATTTTAAGTCTCGTCTCAGGCCTATGCTAACAGGCTAATGCTAACTTTTTCCTCAAATGACTATTATTACGCCTATATCGAGTGATAATAACCGCAAGTGATTCTTAATAAATTTATGACGTATTAAAACTTCATATGGTCACAATTCTCGTTTAAAAGGAAAGCCGCACAGGGCCGCATTACTCCTCACCTCACAGCAGGGACGCGCTCTTGTATCCGTTGATGATGGAGTGAGGGATGGAGGCGAGCGTCGGGTAGCCGATCTGCAGACACACACTGGCGATGTTCCTCACACCCTGAGCAGAAGAGATGGATAAGTTACACAGACATCAGGGAATAAACACTTTAAGGCCTGAAAGGGAGATGAAATTTAAATTAAATTTTACATTTCTATTTTATTATAAATGTATTAAAATATTTTAATTTAGTTAAATTTTTTTACATTAAATTGGATTTTTAAAATATTTAAAACATTTCACTTTATATGATAGGGGAAAAAAGTAAAAAAAAAAAAATTACATAAATATATTTTAAGTAGTTTAAATTATTTTTTATATTAAATACTATAATCAAGTACATAACTCCATAACTGATCCTGCATCTTTACAAATACAATCATCCTATACCCAAAATTGAGATTTAGCATCTTGAGCGGTCATTTCTCTTTCAGGTCAAATCCCAACACAAGCACAAGTAGCATTAAGCAGACTGACCTCCAGGAACCTCTTGTGCAGGGCATCTTCAGTGATGTCCAGAACCTCGGGGCTGTAGACGCTGCCGTTATCATACACCTGCTGGATGATCAGCCCGTAAGAGAAGGGCGAGATGTTCAGCATGTTGAGCAGCGTGGCCTCACTGGCGCCCACCTTGTCTCCATGTTTGATCAGCTGAACGTCACTCTGTGGGCGGCACAGGACACTTTTAGTTCACTTGCAATATTAACAGAAGAAATTTAAAAGTGTCTGAGACCAAGCGTCCCTGTGAGTCGTGGGATGCAAAACACACAGGGATAGTAGGAATCAGGTTTATTTGTGCAGGGGAACGACAAACCGGCACTGCCACAGCCGGCCCATAGCTGTTCCTGCAACTGAATTAATCAGCATTTGTAATGACCTGATGCTTGAATCTTTAAACTTGTTGAAAAGATGTTTAAACAGGTCAATTTATTTATTTGTATGCGCATATATGCATACAAATAAACATCTTTTCGTGAGTGTGTATATTATAATATACTATTAATTGACTGGAAAAAATGCACTGGAGGGAAAAAACGGATTAAATACAAGTCAACTATTCATTCTTTAAATATAAAATGTATAAATTTTAAAAAGAAAATGTTGAGCATCACTGCTAAAGTGAACTGTCAACTGCTTTGACTTGACTAAAATATTAAGATACAATAATAAAAAAAAAAAAACGCTTAAATCAATTCAAATTTCTTAAAAACCTTCAAATTACCAAATTGTAAAATAAAAATAAATGAAAAATAAGCTGATAAACATCTAGTCTTTATTATCACTGGAAGCTGAATGCAGACAATTCTCCTGCTACTCACCAGGATTTCAATGGTTCCTCTGGAGATCTTGGTGGTGATTCCCAAAGCCTGGAAGAAGGAGGTCTTCTCAGGACCGAGCCCGGTGTTCTGAGCCGGGACAGTCACCTCACACGGGGCGATGGCACCGGCACGGGCAGCAGCGGGCACCTACAATCCCGGACCTCAGTCAGATCCTCCTTGGTGAAGACGAAGCCCACGTTCCCACGGATGTGGGGAAGCAGCCTGCAAAACACGAGAATAAAATCACACATTTACCTGGAGTTCTTTAAAGTTTAGACGTGTGGCTTATGCGGAGTGTCTGAGACCAAGCGTCCCTGTGAGTCGTGGGATGCAAAACACACAGGGATAGTAGGAATCAGGTTTATTTGTGCAGGGGAACGACAAACCGGCACTGCCACAGCCGGCCCATAGCTGTTCCTGCAACTGAATTAATCAGCATTTGTAATGACTTGAGCAAATGAAGGTCAATGTTCACAAGGAACTTTTGTTGAAATCATCTGTTTCCAGTCAATTTTCAGGAATTGAAACTAAAGGAGATTCATAACACAATCCTGCATCTTAAATTCAACTAATAGGTAAAAAAAAAAAACAAACAAAAAAAAAAGTACTTATTTGATGAAGCGGAGTTCAAATTGAGATTTTACATTCACTACATGCATGAGCTTAAATACACTTTAATATAAAAAGCAGTCAAAGCAGCTTTGACTTTATTGGCAATATTCAAATGTTTTAAACATTCCATTTATGGTCATTTTTCGCTCTTTTCCACCATTTTTCTGTGGCAGTTTAGATGTAGTAAAACACCCACAGGTGCAGAAAACATTAGAATCATTCATGCATGTGAAAACTTGCTAAGAATTGAGCAAATAGTTGTAGACAGGAATGGCGTGGTGTTTGCCAATTAAAGGAAAATACAAGACTTTACCTCAAATGGTTGTCAAAAGGAAAAAAATGCAACATTTAGTTAAAAATTGTGACATGATTGAGCTGCAGGGCAGTTTTATATTTCATTTTATAGAGATTGCACACTATGAAGACTTTAAAAGCCTTTGTTTGTCTACATTGGGTCATCATTGTGCCCAGGCTGACACGCACCTCTCCAGAGACGGGTTGTTTTCCAGGTGGCCACGGATGGCCTTTCTCATCATGGTGTTTTTGCCCATGAGCACGATGGCCTTGCCCCGCAGGGACAGACGGATGGTCTGCATCTGCTTGGAGCCGACATTGTCAGCGCCCACGATGAAACACTTGGGGTAGTCATCCAGCAGTTGCTGTAAACGGAAAAAAATGTGTCAGACTACACAACCGGATGGGAAATGTGATTTAACCATGTCTGAGATCCAGCATCACCACAGATCATGGGATACAGACAGAGATGGGAGAAAGTTTATTATAAAGGGTGGGGAAATAGTGCATTTATTGAATCAAGCAAATCTTGAAACAGACTAATATTTACTTACATTTTAAATAACTAAATGTATACATTAATCATTAAGTGTACAGTTACATTTTAATAAAGACTTGATCCAAGTTTTTTTTTAAGTCACATTTGAAAATTTGATCAAAATTAGATTTAAGACTTGAGATTTATTAACGTTAAAAAAACTTGATTAACAAAAGATGCTGGATCAAAATAAGCTGTTATGACTTATGATTCATTATAAAGTTTCAGCAGAGACAAAAAAAAAAAACGCATTTATTGAACTAACTAAAAAAAAAAAAGAAAAAAAAAAAAGCTAAAAAGAGACATTCATATACATATATATAATTTAAATATACAAATATCAAACACTTGGCAAAAATAACCTTACGGGGTTCATGATTATATTATGTCTGAGGCCAAGCATCCCTGTAAGTCGTGGGATACAGACAGACAGGGATAGTAGGATTCAGGTTGATTTCAGCAGGGGGAACGACCGACCAGCACTGACACAGCTGGGCTGTAGATGTCCTGCTGTAGTTCATGTTATAGAAGCGTGGAGAACTTACGATGATTTTCAGGAAGTAGTTGGACTTCCACGAGGCCCTGTCTTCCCTGGGCATCTTGACAGTGCTTCCAAGGATCGGTGAACAGCCGGTTTAAAGACGAAGGTGATAAATCTGAGGATCACAGGTTGAAAGCCATTTAGACATTTCTATGAGACGCATCTTGCGGTGTATAACATGCAGTGATAAAGATGGCTTCAAACAAACCCGTAATACCCAAAACTTCTCTAAAATGTCACAGATTATGCCAAATAGGGATGGCTCGATATCATAATTTTGGCTTCGGTACGATACCACAATGTAGTACCTCGGTATCGATACCATAGGTGACAAATAACCAGCCTCAAAAGATAAGCGAATTAAAAAATATATATATTAATAATAATAAAAACAGATTAATATGTTAATACCTTTGTATCAAACTGTAACAAAAAACCTAAAGGGAACATAGGTGACATTTTGATGTTGGAGAAAAAAAAAAAAAATAGGCTAACTGAAGTAATAAGATGAAAATATATTCAAATCGTATCTTTTCAGTGCAAACACAGTGCAAACTAAATGTCTCCTAAAAAAAAAAACCTACCGGAAACATAGGTTTCATTTTGAAGAAGTTTGAAGAAAAAAAAATAGCACTGAAGTTGCGCAATATGCAACAAATGTTGCTTTATTGTAAAGTGTTATTCTAACAGTCAAAGTAATGTTCAAAATGACATTATTATTTCTCTCTCTCAGATTGTTTTCAGATTTCAGACTCAAAGACCAAAGAAAAAGCATTAAATATAAATCTCACTCTCTCACTTACTTCATATTAGCGATTGGCAGCGAGTCAGAAACATTCCCTTCATATCATTGATACTAAAATTAATATAGCAAAACTCTTGCGCAATTCATATCCAATTAAAATTTGATTGTATGAAATGCAAGTGCATGTATTACGTGACCAAAACTTCATTGATTCTAGCGTGTCTCGCATGCACATTTGCGCTTACTGTATTACATCTGAATGTGCGTTGATCAGATGTAAATAAAAGATCAAATCAAATCTGAATTTATGAATGATATACTCACCTGACGATCTCTTAATTCTTTGAAAAGATCAGGATGAGCAAGCGACAAATGCTTAAAGATTTGATGTGTTGCTGTGGCAACATGATTTAGGCCTATAGCAACGCTTGCATGCAGGTGCCGTAAGGTCAGTTCCTTCACCTTTGTCATCTGTTTTTTTATCCAAAGTAATGCCATATTTCACTTCTACTGTTCTCTTTATTTATTTATTAATTTTGGGTGCGCTGAGTTTAATCTGTTTGATCCATCGCGTTGTTCTGTTGTCACATTTACCGGTTGCGCAACAATTTGGGAAGCACTGCCACCTACAGGTGCATTTTGCAACAGCAGCGTATGAAATACCGAATTGAGCAAAATTATGATATCGTACCACTTGAAATATAATATATACCGGTTTATAATTATAATATATACCGGTATTTTTCCAGTATCGGTATATCGGTTTAATTTTGGCATCCCTAATGCCAAAATTAAAATAGTTGGAAACATTTAATTGTCATCTATTGGCTTTAATGTCCTAAGTTGTCTGAGACCAAGCGTCCCTGCAAGTCGTGGGATACGGACAGACAGGGATAATATAATTCAGGTTGATTTCAGCAGGGGGAACGACTGACCAGCACTGACACAGCTGGGCTGCAGTTTATCTGCTGTAATTGAATACGTGTAATAACTTAATAATAACAATAAAAACAAATCAGGAAGTCATTTTAAGTCTCGTCTCACATGACGCACAGGCCTATGCTAACAGGCTAATGCTAACTTTTTCCTCAAATGACTATTATGCCTATATCGAGTGATAACCGCAAGTGATTCTTAATAAATTTATGACGTATTAAAACTTCATATGGTCACAATTCTCGTTTAAAAGGAAAGCCGCACAGGGCTGCATTACTCCTCACCTCACAGCAGGGACGCGCTCTTGTATCCGTTGATGATGGAGTGAGGGATGGAGGCGAGCGTCGGGTAGCCGATCTGCAGACACACACTGGCGATGTTCCTCACACCCTGAGCAGAAGAGATGGATAAGTTACACAGACATCAGGGAATAAACACTTTAAGGCCTGAAAGGGAGATGAAATTAAAATTAAATTTTACATTTCTATTTTATTATAAGTTTATTAAAATATTTTAATTTAGTTAAACAATTTTTTACATTAAATTGGATTTTTAAAATATTTAAAACATTTCACTTTATATGATAGGGGAAACAAAGTAAAAAAAACAATTACATAAATATATTTTATTTAAAGTAATTTAAATTATTTTTTATATTAAATACTATAATCTAGTACACAACTCCATAACTGATCCTGCATCTTTACAAATACAATCATCCTATACCCAAAATTGAGATTTAGCATCTTGAGCGGTCATTTCTCTTTCAGGTCAAATCCCAACACGAGCACAAGTAGCATTAAGCAGACTGACCTCCAGGAACCTCTTGTGCAGGGCATCTTCAGTGATGTCCAGAACCTCGGGGCTGTAGACGCTGCCGTTATCATACACCTGCTGGATGATCAGCCCGTAAGAGAAGGGCGAGATGTTCAGCATGTTGAGCAGCGTGGCCTCACTGGCGCCCACCTTGTCTCCATGTTTGATCAGCTGAACGTCACTCTGTGGGCGGCACAGGACACTTTTAGTTCACTTGCAATATTAACAGAAGAAATTTAAAAGTGTCTGAGACCAAGCGTCCCTGTGAGTCGTGGGATGCAAAACACACAGGGATAGTAGGAATCAGGTTTATTTGTGCAGGGGAACGACAAACCGGCACTGCCACAGCCGGCCCATAGCTGTTCCTGCAACTGAATTAATCAGCATTTGTAATGACTTGAGCAAATGAAGGTCAATGTTCACAAGGAACTTTTGTTGAAATCATCTGTTTCCAGTTAATTTTCAGGAATTGAAACTAAAAGGAGATTCATAACACAATCCTGCATCTTAAATTCAACTAATAGGTTAAAAAAAAAAGGCACAAAAATAAAGTCTAATCTCTTATTTGATGAAGCAGAGTTCAAATTGAGATTTTACATTCACTACATGCATGAGTTTAAAGGTGCCATAGAATGCATTGATACAGTATTTTAAATTGTTCTCTGATATCTACACAGAAGGTATGTGGCTTAGGTAAGTGCAAAAAATCTCCAGAAACGATTTTACATGTCCATTTACAACCCTAGGATTTCTCCCTAGAATGAAACGGTCTGTTATTGGCTTATTTGGCAAGGTCATGAATAATAATGAGCTCTGCTCTGATTGGCTGTTTCACAGTACGGCTCATCAGCAAGAAGGAAGCACAGGGAGGAAAATATATATTTAAATACTTTCTCTCGCAGTTATATCGTCGGGTAATTATACTGCATATAAAACGCGGGCATCAGGGATCCGTTATTAATATGCGAGGCATTGAAACTGCTTTTGAACGATCCATCGATCGCGTTATAGTTCACTTTCAAGAGACGCGATCACACAAACTATGTTTACATTATGGAGAAACCGTACTTGCCACACATTTCACAAGATCAGATGCTTGTCAGTGGTGCTCAGGATCTGTAAGTCATTCGCCATCATCCTCATCTCTCCTTACTGAGAGTGAAATCGTATGTACTGTAACAGGCTACCGCTAGCAAGGAGCTAACCATGTCCCTTTAGTGGCTCGCGTTATTTGCTTTCTGTGCCTTTCTGAATACAGACACCAACCCATCCCTGCACTTCACACCCCCTGCACGGCCTAGAATATAACATTAATTGTATTATTTTCGCTGTTGTCTGCGCTTGTTTATTTACAATACCTGCAGAGCTTCTGATGGTTCGGCCGGCTTAGAACAAGGATGGGTTTATGCAAATGTTGGGGGCGTAGTGATCCCGACTGTTGCGTCACAGTCGGTGTTATGTTCTGATTCGCCTGTTTTTCAGTGGTCTTTTTTAATCACGAGATTTACATATGAAGGAGAAAACTATGGTGTTTGAGGCTCACTGTATGTCATTTCCATGTACAGAACTGTTATTATTTAAATATGCCAGGGTAAAGACAGTTTTTCATTCTATGGCACCTTTAAATACACTTTAATATAAAAAGCAGTCAAAGCAGCTTTGACTTTATTGGCAATATTCAAAATGTTTTAAACATTCCATTTATGGTCATTTTTCTCTCTTTTCCACCATTTTTCTGTGGCAGTTTAGATGTAGTAAAACACCCACAGGTGCAGAAAACATTAGAATCATTCATGCATGTGAAAACTTGCTAAGAATTGAGCAAATAGTTGTAGACAGGAATGGCGTGGTGTTTGCCAATTAAAGGAAAATACAAGACTTTACCTCAATTGGTTATCAAAAGGAAAAAATGCAACATTTAGTTAAAAAATGACATGATTGAGCTGCAGGGCAGTTTTCTCTTTCATTTTATAGCGATTGCACACTATGAAGACTTTAAAAGCCTTCGTTTGTCTACATTGGGTCATCATTGTGCCCAGGCTGACACGCACCTCTCCAGAGACGGGTTGTTTTCCAGGTGGCCACGGATGGCCTTTCTCATCATGGTGTTTTTGCCCATGAGCACGATGGCCTTGCCCCGCAGGGACAGACGGATGGTCTGCATCTGCTTGGAGCCGACATTGTCAGCGCCCACGATGAAACACTTGGGGTAGTCATCCAGCAGTTGCTGTAAACGGAAAAAAAATGTGTCAGAGTACACAACCGGATGGGAAATGTGATTTAACCATGTCTGAGATCCAGCATCACCACAGATCATGGGATACAGACAGAGATGGGAGAAAGTTTATTATAAAGGGTGGGGAAATAGTGCATTTATTGAATCAAGCAAATCTTGAAACAGACTAATATTTACTTACATTTTAAATAACTAAATGTATACATTAATCATTAAGTGTACAGTTACATTTTAATAAAGACTTGATCCAAGTTTTTTTTTAAGTCACGTTTTAAAATTTTATCAATTAGATTTAAGACTTGATTTATTAACATTAAAAAAACTTATTGATTAACAAAAGATGCTGGATCAAAATAAGCTGTTATGACTTATGATTCATTAAAGTTTCAGCAGAGACAAAAAAAAGGTACGCATTTATTGAACTAAAAAAAAATAATCTAAAAAGAGACTATCAAACTATTTAAAAATGTCCATATATAATTTTAAATATATACAAATATCAAACACTTGGCAAAAATAATAACCTTACAGGGTTCATGATTATATTATGTCTGAGGCCAAGCATCCCTGTAAGTCGTGGGATACAGACAGACAGGGATAGTAGGATTCAGGTTGATTTCAGCAGGGGGAACGACCGACCAGCACTGACACAGCTGGGCTGTAGATGTCCTGCTGTAGTTCATGTTATAGAAGCGTGGAGAACTTACGATGATTTTCAGGAAGTAGTTGGACTTCCACGAGGCCCTGTCTTCCCTGGGCATCTTGACAGTGCTTCCAAGGATCGGTGAACAGCCGGTTTAAAGACGAAGGTGATAAATCTGAGGATCACAGGTTGAAAGCCATTTAGACATTTCTATGAGACGCATCTTGGTGTATAACATGCAGTGATAAAGATGGCTTTAAACAAACCCTTAATACCCAAAACTTCACTAAAATGTCACAGATTATGCAAAAATTAAAATAGTTGGAAACATTTAATTGTCATCTACTGGCTTTAATGTCCTAATAAGATGTCTGAGACCAAGCGTCCCTGTAAGTCGTGGGATACGGACAGACAGGGATAATATAATTCAGGTTGATTTCAGCAGGGGGAACGACCGACCAGCACTGACACAGCTGGGCTGCAGTTAATCTGCTGTAATTGAATACGTGTAATAACTTAACAACAATAAAAGCAAACCAGGAAGTCATTTTAAGTCTCGTCTCACATGGCGGAGGCCTATGCTAACAGGCTAATGCTAACTTTTTCCTCAAACGACTATTATTATGCCTATATCGAGTGATAATAATAACCGCAAGTGATTCTTAATACATTTATGACGTATTAAGACTTCATATGGTCACAATTCTCGTTTAAAAGAAGGAAAGCTGCACAGGACCGCATTACTCCTCACCTCACAGCAGGGACGCGCGAAAGAAAGAGGCCGCTGCTGCAGGCGCCAGGATATTAATACCAGTGGAACATCCAATCAGAATCGAGCGGAGGAGGCGTATCTGTGCGCTGATTGGTCAATACCCACCTCTCTCACTCTGCAGTTCACTTGTAGTGTATTCAACAATACATGCGTAATATAGCGATATAAAAAATCGACAATACTCCAATTCTTTGAAATATTTATATATATATAAAAAAAAAAACTCTCTCTTATTTTGTGCATTACATACTATGAATATTGTTGGCTTTGTGAAGAATTGCTTACTATGTTCCTTACTTGTAAGTCGGATAAAACCTTAAATGTAAATGTTCAGTGATTTTTTTTGTTGGCCAGCGCTTTAAAAATACGTGATCAATTTGTATTAATTTAAAATGAATGCGTCTCATGATAATTAGATTATTATTATTATCATCATTATTAGAAACTATGCTCATATTAGTATTAGTAGCAGGTTGTAGCAAGTAACAACCACAATAGAATAAACGAATAAAATCCATAGCCTAAATAATTACGCTTAATAATAAAATATGGAAAGAAAATATAGTATAATATAATGACGTTAAGGTTCTTATTTTTTCATTATTATTAAAGTTTGTGGTCGGTCTGTGAGAGACGCGCCACGAGGCGGCGCGGTGACGTCATCGGCGCGCGCCAGCAGCTCCTGAGCCACATGAGCGGATGATGTAAACAACCGCAGCGCGAGATTCCTCTGCTGTCCGTCTGTCTTTATGAGTGAGATCGGCCCTTCACACTGCCGCGCGTCTCCCGCAGATCATGCCCCACGACCCCGACCCTCCTCCGGCGAAGAGATTTAAGCCGGGCTCTCCCTTCTCCCGCCTGGATTATAAGAAGCCGGGCATGCTGCTGCCCAGAGCCGGACACGCGCCCGTTGGCGTGGACGCGCAGCGCAAAAAGCTGCCCATCTATCAGAGCAGAACCCAGCTCATCAACCAGCTCCGACAGCTGCACAATGCTGTCTTCATCGGTAAGACAACACGTACATAACACGTGTTATGATATCCTAACTCAATGGTCCCAACACTGGTCCTGGAGGCACCCCAACACTGCACGCTTTGCATGTCTCTATAATCAAACACACCTGATTATCAGCTCATTAGTAGAGACTCCAAGACCTTAAATTGGTGTGTTAGAGAAAGGAGACATTCAATTTAATTCACTTTCTTGTACCCAATGGGAACATTTTGGACCCTGGAGCCAGCTATAGTGCTGTCAAATGGTTAATCGTGATTAATGACATCCAAGTTTTTGTTTACATAATATATGTGTGTGTATGGTGTATATTTATGTATATATTACACACACATACGTGTATAAAAAGAAATTTAAGTTGTTATATATAAATGTATTCATGTAAATATTTTCAAAACATACTGTATGTGTGTGTATTTATATATACATAATAAATATACACATTACACTGTAAACAAAAGCTTTTATTCTGAATGCGATTAATCGTGATTAATCGTTTAACCGTACTAAGGTTTAAATTAAACAGAAACTAACTTTAATAAACGCGCTAACAATACCGTACTATAGTGTGTAGAAAAAAACTGCTGTAATATCAACTACATATTTTCTAAATAATATTTTATAATATAAATATTTCACTGTATAAATTGGGTGTTTAGAGATAAAAATAAATAGCTGATCTTTTAGGGTAGTTTTGGGATGGGGTCCCTTATATGAGGATGATCATAATTGAGATCCGTAGATGAGTTGAGAGAAAAACTATCAATATCAATAATAATTTGACAAAAATTACAAATTTTCACAAAATAAATCAAAATACATAGTTACCGAAAAAGGTGTAGGCAGAAGCCTTGCTTATTACCCTTTAACCATAATTAACTGAACGGGCGACACGTTTCACTATAACACAAAATAAACAATATTACAAAAACATTTCCCAAAATGTACAAACATAATTCAAAACAAACATAAAAATACACACTCCAGCTATCAATTTTTTTAACAATACAACCATAATTTATTAATACTGAGTCATATAATTGTTTATCACCTTATTTTTATACATTTTCTTAAAATGGCAAAGCAAATTACATGTTTTTAGTTCCTTATCACATTTATTCCTTACCGCTTTAACAGATAAGCACCTACTTTTTGCATTAGTTCTATGCTTTTTTGAACATATACAATCCTCTTAAATTATACTGACATAGCCTCTGAATGCAATTTGGAAGTAAATTATTATAAACTTTGTACATTAACTGTAAAGTATGAAGATCAACTAAATCGACAAATTTTAATGCATGTAAATGAATAAACAATTTATTTGTTGGTTCGTAATAATCAATCATTTTAACAATCCTAATAGCTTTCTTTTGAAACATACATATTGAATTTAAGTTGGTTTTATATACTTTACTTTTGTCCAAAGCGACTTACAAATAAGATATATGTGTAATAATTAATAATATATGTAATATATGTGTGACCCCACACCTGAAGTGACATACTGCCAAGTATAGTGACCCATACTCGGAATTCGTGCTCTGCATTTAGTAATGTTTTCCTGTTGCAGGTGAGACGGGCTCAGGTAAAACCACGCAGATACCGCAGTACCTGTATGAGGCCGGCATCGGCCGGCAGGGCATCATCGCCATCACTCAGCCGCGCCGCGTCGCCGCCATATCACTGGCAGCACGAGTGGCCGAAGAGAAGAAGGTTCAGCTGGGAAAACTGGTGTGTTTCACGACTGAAGACTCCACATTCCCTGTATGCATCATCTGAATATCAATGTCAGTATATGATGCATGTTTCTGTTATTGCTCAGGTGGGCTACACGGTGCGCTTTGAAGACGTCACGTCGTCGGAGACCAAGCTGAAGTTCATGACGGATGGGATGTTGCTGCGGGAGGCGATAGGCGATCCGTTATTACTGCGCTACACAGTGGTGATCCTGGACGAGGCTCACGAGCGCACCGTTCACACAGACGTCCTGTTCGGTGTGGTGAAGGCCGCTCAACGCAAACGCACTCAACAGAACAAAATACCTCTGAAGGTACGAGAGAAGTCCTAGCTTTAAAGGTTTAGTCATTTTGTTTTGCATTTTGCCATTGTTATTAGTTTTTATTATTTTTTTTTTTTTATTAAAAAGCCCATATGGTTTGGTTATTATATTTTTTTATTTCAGTTTTGTTTGTTGTGAATTTTTCTGATTACTCAGACTAATTAAAAATATATTGAGTTTTATTTTAATATTTTCCATTGTCATTTAAATTATTTTTTTTTTACATCTATATAGTTTTTAATAATTTTTATGTTCAATTTTTTTATTTCAGTTTTATTTTAGTTCATCAAGTTTAAATAAAAATAGAAATGTTGCCTTGGCAATCTGTACTTTTCTTTAATATTGTGAATTTTATTGAAAAAATATATTTTTAATTTTTTTGTTTTCATTTTAATTTTAGTTAACATTTTTAGTTTTTTTTCTTTCAATGTCAATATAGTTGCTTTTATTTTATTGCAGTTTTAGTTATTTTTTCAAGTTAAGAAAAATAAAAAGTCAAATGTTTCCTTGAATAAAATAAGTTGGAATTTTAATAAGTTCATGTTTTAAATACTAAATTACTGCGATTAATTCAGCCTGAACTGCTTAACATACTGTACAGACTCATTCAATATCCATGTTTCTGTGAAATGTATGAATTAAATGTCAAAATGTTATAGAATGTTCAGCATTCAAAAATGTAACAGCATTGACATTAATATAATGCTTGCATGCTGGACTCTGATTGGTCTGTAATTGGTTATGTGCATATTTAATCATCTGTAGTCATCTTTACACTGCAGAGATGCTGTAATATTTTCAGTGAATGAATGCTGTTGATCTGTAGGTTATTGTGATGTCTGCCACCATGGACGTGGATCTGTTCTCTGAGTACTTCAATAAATCGCCGGTTCTGTATCTGGAGGGCCGACAGCATCCCATTCAGATCTACTACACCAAACAGCCTCAGTCCGACTATCTGCAGGCAGCGCTCGTCTCCATATTTCAGATTCACCAGGTCCGTTCACACACACACACACACACACACACACACACAGACACACACACACACACACACACACACACACACACACACACACACATGACAGATTCCAGTGTCATAGACATCTGATCACGTCTTTGACTTCTAATAAGTTGTAATGAGTTGCTCTGTGTCTTTTGGATTGATTGATGTGTGCCTTGTCTTATATTTGCACTATATTCACTATACACTATACATCACTATATTTCCTTTTGCTCACAGCAGTTTTTTTTTAGCTCCACATGGTTATTGAGTACAATTCTGTTGTTTTGGCTTTGTTTAAAAAATAAACATTTTCTTAAAAAAAAAAACAGATACTTATGTCCTGTTAAATGATTTTTGAAAAGGTACACAATCTTATTTTCCTAAAAAAAAAAAAAAACTTATTTTCTTTATAAATTATTATTATTATTATTATTTTTTTTTTTTAAATCTATACTTATTTTCTTAAATAAAAAAAAAAAACTTAATTTCTTAATTTAAAAGCTTAATTTTCTTTAAAATCTAAATATATATTTTCTTAAAACATACTTATTTTCCAAAAAAAATACTTAGTTTATTTAAAATGCTGTTTAGGAAAAATATACTTATTTTCTTTGAAAAATATTAAAACAACACTTATTTTCTTTACAAAAATATTACTTTCTTAAAAAATTACACTTAAAAAAAATCTTATTTTCTGTGAAAAATGATAAAGCAATACTTTTAAACTAATAATAATAATTTCTTTATAAAATGCTATTTTCTTAAAAAATATATATACTTTTTTTTTTTTTTAATTATACCTATTTAAAAAAAAATAAAACTATAGTTGCTTTCTTACAAATAATACTTTTCTTTACAAGTTACCAATTTTTGTTGAAAGATTATATTTTTTCTCTTAAAACATGATGCTGCTTTTCTTCCAGGAAGCTCCACCGTCGCATGATATCCTGGTGTTCATGACGGGTCAGGAGGAGATTGAAGCGCTGGCTCGCACCTGTCGGGACATTTCCAAACACCTGCCGGAGAGCTGCGGCCCGATGACGGTCGTGCCGCTCTACGCCTCGCTGCCGCCGGCCCAGCAGATGCGGGTGTTTCTGCCCGTGCCCAAGGTCCCTGCAGCACCAGAGACAATAACACACAACACGCCGAACCCGTGCTTTCTCTCACCCTGCTGTCTGTGCCTTACAGGGATCCAGGAAGGTGGTTCTCTCCACAAACATCGCGGAAACCTCCATCACCATCTCCGGCATCAAATACGTGATCGACACGGGGATGGTGAAAGCCAAACGCTACAATCCAGGTCAGACTCTCAACCCTCTCAAATCTCTGAAGCTCACTCGTGTGTTCAATATTATAGAATCAGAATCGTTATGGTCATTATACAAAAAGTGCAATGAAATTGTGCAATCCTATTCAGTGCAAAAACAGTCTACCACTCTAAAAACAATTATGCCATATTTACAGATAAAAATACTAAAATAAATAAATAAAAACACCAGTGTGTGCATGCATGTATGTGACCCTGGACCACAAAACCGGTCATAGGGGTCAATTTTTGGAAATTGAAATTTATGCATCACCCAAAAACTGAATAAATAAGCTTTCCATTGATGTATGGTTTGTTAGGATTTCAAAATCTGAGGGTGCAAAAAAAATCTAAATATTGAGAAAATCGCCTTTAAAGTTGTCCAAATAAAGTCCTTAGCAATGCATATTACTAATCAAAAATTAAGTTTTGATATTTTTGATTATGAAACATGATCTTTACTTAATATTCTAATGATTTCTGTCATATAAGAAAAATCGATAATTTTGACCCGCACAATGTATTTTTGGCTACTGCTACAAATATACCCCAGCGACTTCTGTCTGGTTTTGTGCTCCAGGGTCACACACACATAAATATGCTTTAAGCAGCAATATTTATATCTACATCACAGTTGAAGCAGTGTTGAATACACCACTGTGAATAATTGCAGAGTTTAGATTGAAACAAGGTGGAATATTGCACAAATGATGCATTTCATTCAGTGTTCATTTATTATTGCAACAGCCCTGGGATATGTGCTGTTTTTCAGTCTGTTTTTTGGCTTTTATTGTCCTGTACTGCCTTCCTGAGGGTAAACAGATGCTGTGCTGGATGGGATGAGTCTTTCAGAATACTGCAAGCTTTTCTATGAGAGGAGCTCACAGCCAATGATCTTCTGTGCTGTATTGATAACCTTCTGAAGTGCTGTCTTTTCCTGGGCAGTACAGCTAGAAAACCACACTGGAAGGCAGTACGTGGTTCCAGATGATGGTGATGGTGTTGTTGTGTTGATTTAGACAGCGGTCTGGAGGTGTTGGCGGTCCAGCGTGTGTCTAAAGCTCAGGCGTGGCAGCGGTCCGGTCGAGCCGGGAGAGAAGACGCCGGCTCATGTTACCGTCTCTACACTGAAGAGGAGTTTGACAACCTCGCCAACATGACCGTACCGGAGATACAGAGGTACGGCCCACACCGTCTGCAGATTCATCAAGCTGCGGTGCTTTAATAGACCATATAAGACCGATATATCGCCGTCCACACAGGATCTGTTCTTGCATTTCAGCTGCATGTTTTGTCTATTTTAGAAGTGGAAAAAAAGAAGCAAAAGAGTATTTTCTTAAAAAAATACTTATTTTTTTTAATGATACATACTTTATTAAAAATAGTATTTTTTTTAAAGATACTTTCTTTAAAAGTTATACTTATTTTTTTATTTTTCTTATATCTATAATAAATCTCTTTATTTTCTTTCATTTATTTTCTCAAAACCCATTTTCTCAGAAAAAATTAACTTCTTAAAGATACAGCTTTTTAAAATTATGCTTTAAAAAAATATATACAGTTTTTCAGGCTTTTACAATACTATTTTTATGGTTGTTTTAAAACATTTTGAGCTAGAAAACTATTTATTTTCTTTAAAAAAATACTTATTTAAAAAAAAAAAAAAAAGCTTAGTCCCTTGAAGCAATACTTGTTACTAAAAAGAAAAAAGATGCTTATTTTCTTTTAAAAAATCTTATTTTCTTAATTATGCCATATTTTATAATTATGAAATTTATTTCTTAAAATTATACTGTTTTTCAAGTTTTTACTATTTTGTTTGTAAGGTGGTTTAAAAATATTTTGGTTTTTACTAGTAGTGCAAAAATATATTTATTTTGTCAAAAATGCTTATACTTATATTAAAAAGCAATACTTATTTTTAAAACAATAATACTTATTTTGTTTGAAAAATATACTTATTTTCTTTAGAAAACAATACTAGCTTTCTTAGAAAAAAAGCCTAATTTAAAAGACTTAATTGCTTATTTTCTAAAAAAAAAACAAATTCTAAAAATAGTTTTACAACATTGTTTTTAATGTGTTGTTTATGTGTATCGAGACAAATATCGCAGTGCATTCTGATCGGTTCATCTGTCTGTGTTTGAGCACAAGAATGCATCCAGAGCCAGACAGATGTGAGCGATAATGAGTTGTATAAAGCTGTGCTTTCACACCGTGAGTCAATATTCACTGATGGTTTCTCTCTCTCTGCAGGTGTAACCTGGCCAGTGTCATTCTGCAGCTGCTCGCTCTGGGCGTTCCTGACATCCTCAACTTTGACTTCATGTCCAAACCGTCTCCTGGTGAGACTGAGAACAGATCATTATACTGTATTCTATATGCCTGTTTAATATAGGGGTTTATTTAATAATGCATTGTGCTATGTGGTGGTAACATGTATTGTGTGTAGAGTCGCTGCGGACGGCCGTGGAGCAGCTGTGTATCCTCGGCGCCGTCGATAGGAAAGATGATCAGGTGTCATTAACGCCGATGGGCAAGAAAATGGCCTGCTTCCCTCTAGAGCCCCGCTTCTCCAAAGTAAGACTTGTCATTCGATAATCTACAGATTTGCTTCACTTTAAAACTTCTGTGTGTCAGCATTTGCATATATATGCATTTGTGGATCAGTGTTATTTTATAATATAGCATATCATTAAGATACTCTTATAATTAATAGCTCTTCCGGTTTTAATTTGAGTCAGTTTTAGTAAGTGTAGTTTGTATTAGATTTAATTTCTTAGGGACGACTGTATCATTTTTATTTGATTTGATAATATATAAAAATATTTTTTATATATTAAATTTCATTTTCATTGTAATTTTAGTTTGTTTTTGTAATTTTGTTGTGCGTTTTTATTACGTCTACATAGTTTTTATTAATTTTTATTTTATTTTATCATGCATACAAGTACAAATTGCTTATTTTTTATATTTTCTGGTTATTTTAATTTGAGTAATTTTATTTTATTACTTTGAATTAGTTTTTATTTATTGTTTTATTTTATTTGATGTATAAATTGCTTTATTATAACACTTGTGTCTAACAGTATTTGCATATAAATGTATGTATTTGTGTAGAGCAGTGTTAGCATTACTGTGTTAGTATGATATTTTATTAATATGGTGAAATACTTTTTATATTTTCCATTTTCATTTTAATCAAAGTTTTAGTAATTTTGTTGTTTTTTTGACATTTATTAGTTATTACTTTTTACTTCGATTTTAGTTATTTTAGTACATGAAAACTAAATGGAAATGAGAAATGCTGACTTGACAACTAGCTGAAATCTATATTTTTAAATCTATATCTGAATGATTTGAGTTGATGTTTTGGAGCTGAAGCTGTTGTTTTCTGACTGTAAGCGTGTTCTTCTGCGTCTCCACAGACTCTGCTGATCTCTCCTGATTTCTCCTGCGCTGAGGAGGTTCTGACCATCATCTCGCTCCTCTCTGTCGACTCGGTCCTCTACAGTCCTCCCGCGCGCAGAGACGACGTCCTCGCCGTCCGCAAGAAGTTCATCTCCAGCGAGGGTGACCACATGACGCTCCTCAACATCTACAGGGCCTATAAGAAAGTCAGCGGAAACAAGGTACTGACACGAACGCTGCAAAATATGGTAACATCTGTTATGTGAAATAGCTTCTTCAGGGCAGTGCTAAATGAAAAACAACATCACATTTCTATATGTTTTGTTAAAACGATTAACATTTTCCAGATTTTGCAAGGTGTGTGAGAACAACTGAACATGAAGAACTGATCTTAAAGGGACAGTTCACCCAAAAATGATAATTGTGTCATTATTTACTCAGCCTCAAGTAGTTCCAAACCTGCATGAATGTGTTTGTTCTGCTGAACACACAGGAAGATATTTTGAAGAAAGTTTGTAACCAGGCTGTTTTGGGGCACCATTAACTTCCATAGTTGGAAAAATACTATGTAAGTCAATGGTGCCCCAGAACTGCTCTGTTTCCCACATTCTTCAGAATATCTTCCTTTGTGTTCAGCAGAACAAAGACATGCAGGTTTGGAACTACTTGAGGCTGAGTAAATAATGGCAGAATTTTCATTTTTGGGTGAACTATCCCTTTAATGCAGTGCATCATATTTATTGAGTGTGCATGTGAATTGACTGTTCAGTTTCTGCTTTAGGAAATGTCTTTGTGTTGTGTGTTTTCACAGGACTGGTGTCGAGAGAACTTTGTGAACAGCAGGAATATGGCACTGGTGTTGGACGTTCGAGCTCAGCTCAGACACATCTGCATCAAGGTACACACACACACACACACACACAATCAAGAGCAAATGCAACTCCTGTGAGATTAGCTTGCGTCTGAGAATGTGTTTGTGTAATAGCATTTAGGTAGCTTTCTCTAAAATGTAATGCATTGCGCAAGTCATGGGTTCGAAGGGAATGCATGAAATGAGAAAGTGTATTTCTTCAATGCAATGTTACTCTGGATAAAAGCATCTGCATGAATTGGCTCCATGTACAGCATCTATTATCACAGAAAATAATTTTACATCATACCTTTATTTGTAAGAAGGGAAAATCATGTTTACAGTAATGAACTGAACATCAATGGGAGAAGCCAGATTAAATATTAAATACTGAAAGTATAATCATAACGCTGTACTTGGCCAATAGACCAGTGGTATTTAAGTCTAATTTTTAGACCATTAAAGTTTTTGTTAACATTTAGATGTTATTTGTATGCATTCTGTTTCTATTTTAATTTGAGTTAAATTGAGCAATTTAGTTTATATATATATATATATATATATATATATATATATATATATATATATATATATATATATATATATATATATATATAATTTTTATTAGTTCTGGTATCATTGATATAGTTTCTGTTAATATTTTAATTAGTTTTTAGATTTTCTGTTTTCACTTTTGTTATTTTTATTTTTTTCGTTATAGCTTTTGTAAAAAATGTAAATGTTTTTTTTTTTTTTTGAATTTCTGTTTTCATTTTGTGTGTGTGTGTTTTTATCATTAATAATAATAATTTTTTTTATTTTTTTTATTTTGTTTTTTTTTGTGAGTCTTTTTGTCATTTTTATTATTTTGTATATGCCTATATAGTTTTTATTAATTTGTTTTTATTAGGTTTATTTTGTTTAGTTTTAGTTGTTTTCGTACACCAAGTTAAACTAAATTAAAAAAACATTTTTATATATATTTTATTTTGGTTAACATTGACATTATCTCAAAGAACAAAAATGTTTCTTAATGGTTTTATTTAATTATATTAACCTCATAAAATTATATATCCATATAAAACGTATTTGTTATTTGAAAAAATAGCTAATTCAAAATATTAATAAAAAAAAAACCGAATAGTCTCTCAGTGACAAGAAAATGACACTAAATCAGATAAATTAAATGAACCCAGATTTGTGTGCATGATTAAGTTTCTGTGATCTTGTGTTCCTCAGATGAACATGAAGCTGGAATCGTCTCTGTCGGACCTGGCGAACGTGCGGCGCTCTCTGGCTCACGGTTTGTTCATGAACGCGGCGGAGCTGCAGCCGGACGGCTCTTATGTGGCTCTGGACACACACCAGCGCGTGGCCATCCATCCCTCATCCGTCCTGTTCCAGGCCAAACCCGCCTGCGTGGTGTTCAACGAGCTCCTGCACACATCACGCTGTTACATGAGGGATCTGTGTTTGGTGGACGCCGACTGGCTGCACGAGGCCGCGCCGGAGTATTTCCGCCGGAAGCTGCGCGCGTCCAAGAGTTAACGCTTTCCAAATACTGCATTTGATATTTCTGAAGACTGCATGATGGAAAGAAAAAAGCCAAGTGTTCCAGCAGTTCATCTACTGATGCATATTGGGAAAAAACGCTCAGTTTTTTCACAATATGCATCATTAAATGAACAGTTGGAGCGCTTTGCTATTTTGGATTTGATATGCAACACATTAGGCAGTTTTTGCCAAAGAGCTTTGCTTTGTTAACTTTTCTAGAAGTGAATGAGTCCTTTCTACTTGCTATAGATCTTAAGATGTCACGCCTGTTTCTAGCTCTTTTACAAACTGCTGAAGTCTGATTGTATGAAATTCAGGTTCGCTTCCTCGAATGTCTGCATGGGATTTTTGTTCAGGTCAATGCATTTGTCATAAAACTTGACTAGTATGTTTAAGATGTTTTGGGATCAGGTTTACCTCTAAATAAGTTAAAATTAATGCAAATATGTGTGAATGAAGCTGGAGATCGTTTGGAGATCAGTATTGTGATGTCTGGGTCATATTTAATCTCAAAAAATATATTTTGCATAAAGCAAATTAAGCGTATTGTTAATTTTTAGGCAGGGTTATTGTAGCTAACTAATACTAAAAGCATAGAAAAATAGTTGCTTGAAATGAAATAGAAAATTAGAAGATAATTTCTCATAGTTTAACTTAATGTACTAAATTAAACTAAAAACAATAAATAAAAAAGTTACTTGAAAACAAAGTAAAATAAAATATTAAAAATAATTTTTATTTTAGCTAGTTTCATTTCTAATTTAGTTTGATTTGAAGTCCTAAAATTGAAGCGCAAATAAAAAATAATTAAAACAAATATACATTTAAAAGAAAATTGACAAAATACAAAAAATTTTAATTAAATTAAAATATCTAACAAAACAAATTATGAATAAAAACTAAAAACAAAGTTTGTTAAAAACAAAAAATTGGATCGTTGTGGGATTATTTTCAACACAATTTTCTCCAAAAGTTTGGTTATTTAATGCAAAGAGCTTTACATGTAAGAAATAATGATATATTGTTTTAAATTTCAGTAATGAGATGTATGTGAATTATGATGAGAATTTCACCTTTTCAGAAGATTCATCCATGATGTGTTCATGAATAAGGTGTCAGAACTGTCTTCTTTCTCAGTGTTTCTGATCATATGTACAGACACATCATTACCGACATGCAGTGCATGCCACGACTCGTACTTTTATACTGAAGCGACATATGTATGCAGTGCATGAAATAAGACAGATAAAATGTGATCACTCAGGTTTTTATGGAGCACACGATGTACCAGCAGCACATGTTTAGTATTAGTATCAAAACTTTCCTTAACAGCATGAGCAGAGGAGGCTTTTTGTGATGCAACAGATTTACACAATGATTGATTAAAACTATTTGAATTCAGAAGTTTACGCTTTTGCATGTGTATTTTTAATATAACTTACTGTATTCATGCTCCGTTTAAATAATGGGGTTTGGAACAATATAGTAATTAATTTGTAAGAATAAAAAGCCAGAGAAAGTGATTTGTGCCTCTTTGCTGACACACAAGAAAAAGTGACTGAGCATCATTTTTAAACGGGGTTAATGTTTATTTTATTTCATAAACACAGTCCTTTCTGGATTACAATTAAAATGATGCATTTAATTATTCTAGCTGCTGTGAGAAAAGGCTAAACGATCCGTCACCTGCAGGATCCTCACGTGCTGTAGCCTACTAGCCGGGAAAACTTCTTTATGTTTACAGACGTGACGTAATGACGCAGTGCCATGCTCGAATTTCCCGCGAAAACCTACCCGTACCACTCAAATTAGAATACATTATTATAAGATAAGCGTTGTGAATCAGGCTAAAGTAAGGTGATAGTTTTGAACACTGGCTGATTATGTACTTGCTCAAATATTGATTTCGGATCATTTTTAACCAAAAAAAGTTATGGACTGCAGCTTTAAATAAAAAATTATTTTGATAACCTGATGATCATATTAAACATGATCAAGACGTATGAGATGCAAATTTAACAAAGGCCTATTAAGTCTTGTTTTCTGAAAAACTGAGTTTATGCTCAAATATGTGTTAATGAAATCTTTCCCTTTTGAATTGAGTATCATATATAGTAAGTTACATAAAATGACCTCAATAAATATTTGAACACGTAAATATAAAATGATTTTGATAACCTGATGATCATGTTAAACATGTTTACTCGTAGTATCTTCTTTAAAACCTTGACAATCGCATACTTTCATCTTATTTCCATGTTCAAATGAAAAAGGTGGATAATCAGATGCTTATTAAAAACATAAAGAATGCAAAACCACAGATAATTATGCAAATTTATTTATTATCATGCATTTTCAATTATAGAAGTTAACAAGTGTTCTCATCTCTTTAAGAACACGTAATTTCCTTCAATTGAACACATCAGATTTATTTCAGAATGTACAGGAGCACGCAAATACACACACACACACTATTCGCGTCAAAACTGCTGCAGCGCGTCACGTGACCAGCTGAATGACGTCACGTGACACCAACATCCAGTGGGTCAGGAAAAAGGTAAACAGACATTTGGACCACGATCCGGTTTCACTCATCCATCTCCAGTATGTGCGGCCTGAATCTGTAATGCAGAAAATAAAATTCACAATAAAATACACGCATACAGCAGCACTAATAGCATTAAAGACAGGAATTGTCTGTGCTGCAGCTCATGAAAATTGGATGGAGGTTGCATGGGAGTCGGTGCACAAAGAGGGCGGAGGACTTGCCTAGACATCATTCTCACCTCGAGACATTTTCCTCAGGAGGAACAGCTCTTGGTTCTCCTGCGTTTTATTTCACTGTTTTGCAGTTTTCCTGCTATTTTTCTCTCGTGTCCGGCGGGGCTGTGGCGATTAGTGTTCAGTCCGATCTCCTTCTTACTTCTGCCTTTTCCTCCAGCGTGGCAGGGATACTCCTCCAGGTTATAATAATCGTACTCATCGTAATTGGCTTCCTCGAGACACACTAATCTGTCGATATCGGTGGCCATGCTGATCAGAATAAGACGAGCTCTTCCCTGCGCTTCTCTTCTGTGAGTAAACAACCCTGCTGTCACGCGGTTTTCTGAAACACTAACGTCACGTGGTGTTTAGAACTGCTCGGTGATTGGCGGAGAGTTCTTGCTCGCTTGTGATTGGCTGAACGCTGGGTTGTTTTTAGCTGTGCGTTCATGCAAAACTAAGATCACTTCCGCATTTTCCTTCTTTATATCCACAAGTACTTTAAACATTTAAAAACGTGAATACAAAAAGAGAAATCACTAAATGTTCCTGTTCAGATTTGCAGTTCTGTATGAAATAAACCCAAATTAGTTTTGTTTTGCTGCTATTTCATATTATGCATTTTTCCTGTAATTTTTTAAGCGTTCTTGCTGTATTTAAATTAATGTGTATTTATCTGTGCTGGCAAAAACCTCTAAAGTTTATAATGCATATTCTGTCTTCAGACAAACAAAACACACTCAAGTTATATAACTTTTTAATGAGACACAGATCACATGATTACAGAAGGTTCCCAACATGTTAACAGCATTTCTATCCTGCATCTCCAAACTGTTTGCACGTAAAGGACTTTTCACTGAAAGTCACAACATGTTTCGCATTCTTGGTTTAATTTCATTATGGACAACAGGAAAGTCAGAAAACTAAAGCAGCACATATATAAAAAGCAAGCATGTGCTGAAGCACAAAGACGCCACTATATGGCAGTGTACTTTCACTGTTTAGAGTAGTATCTTTTATAAATATGTACCTATGTCATTTGAACTAAAATAGTTCAACTAAACTGTTTAATGTCTGTTACATGCAAAATACAGTACAATTCAGAACAACATACAACATGCAATACAATGCACTTGAATTCAGTACTTGTCAATACCAATAAATTAGACATGTTTTTTAATATTTATGCATGCAGACACATAATAAATGCACTTTTTTCACAAGACTAAAAAACTGCATGTGCATATATAACACTACACTTTGTATCAAATTACAAAGAAAACAAAAACTAGTTTACACTAATGAGTGACATTGTGACATTGTTCTCTCTTCTGACAGCTGAAATCAGTCTCTCGCTATTTTTTTCCTTTTATTGAAAGTCATGAAAACACTATGATGGATTTTACCCAACTATGATGACTTCCGCTGCTGATAAACCTGGAAATGTGAAAACAGTCTATTAGGGAGACTCAATCTATTCAGAATAATTTATTGCTTTAAATACATGTAATGAATAAAAAGTAACTGTAGTCTGATTTCAAAGTGTAATTTAGTCTAATTACAAGTGCTTAATTTTTGGAATCTGATGACATAATCCAGATAACATGTAATCAGTTACTATACCCAGCTCTGAATATAATATTTAATATGTGACCCCGGACCACAAAACCAGTAGCACAGGTATATTTGTAGCAATAGCCAACAATACATTGTATGGCTCAAAATTATACATTTTTCTATTATGCCAAAAATCATTAGGATATTAAGATCATGTTCCATGAAGATATTTAGTAAATGTCCTACCGTAAATACATCAAAACTTAATTTTTAATTAGTAATATGCATTGCTAAGAAATTCATTTGAACAACTTTAAAGGAGATTTTCTCAATGTTTTTTGCACCCTCAGATTCCAGATTTTCAAATAGTTGTATATTGTATATATTCTCCTATCCTAGCAAACCATGCGTCAATGGAAAGCTTATTTATCCATCTTTCAGATGATGTATAAATCTCAATTTTTTAAAAATGACCCTTATGACTGGTTTTGTGCTCCTGGGTCATATATGTTATATTTTCCCATTATATCAAATAAATAATTTTGCAACACTACATTCCTTCTTCAGCCATACTATCAAGTGACACTGATAACACTTTCTCATCATATTAGGACATGACGTGTGTAATCAGAGTGCAATAATAGATAATAGAATCTGTGTTATTACAATGGCCCCCACTGACACAAGAATGGCGAGACGCTCGATCAGGCCACGCCCTCGTCCAAACAAACCCCCGTTAGCCACGCCCCTGACGTTGTGACACGTACCAGCACTTTTCCACGTCGCGCGCCCAACGGTTGAGACAGGGGAGGCTGCCCGCGCTCGTGCAAAGGCCGGGAAAAAATGGCGGCGCCCGTCTTGCGAGTGTCCACCCCTCGCTGGGAGCGGATAGTCCGGCTGCTCGTGTGTGTCTCAGGTATCCTGTTATCCCTGTACGCATTCCATGTGGAGAGGGAAAAAACCCGCGACACCAACTACCGCGCCATGTGCGACCTGAGCAGCTCCATCAGCTGCTCTAAAGTCTTCACGTCCAGGTGAGAGAGAGTGTCAAAACCTCGCGAGTTCCCTAGCTAGACAACATCTGCGGCTGCCGGGGGCGCTTCGAGCGTTCAAAAACAAGGGTTTGACCCCTGTCTGATGCTTTAGCACGTTTCAGGATGGTTCCAGAGTTTGAATGCGCTTTTGGCGATCTGAAAGTGCTGTCTAGTTAGGGAGTTCCTTAGGTTTTGACACACAGCCGCTCCGGGCCGCTGACTGACTGAAAAGGTGATAAAATAAAATATCCGTCTCACATTTATAGTCTTTTCTTGAAACGCCTTTTGGGTTGACACAAATAGAGACATAAATGTGAATTAAATAACGTAATTTTAAAGCTGCTTTTGTCTTGTGAGCAGAAACACAGTGCGATAGCAGCTAATGCTAACAGTGCTAATCAGTGAATGAGCTCAATGCCGTATACTAATATATTTTCATGTACATTTATTTTCTAATGTGCTGGACTTGATTGTGGTCTTGAGGTGAAATCAAAGGCACTCATTTATTAGCATCTTCAGCTGACAGCACCATCCCTTATGTGAGTACAACAGGCTGTTTCTTATCTGTCAGACTATTTAGTTTTCTTCGTGTTATGAATATGACATTTAACAGAGCCTTTAAATGCAGTGTAATCGTTTTATTGATGTATGAGAGGTGAGCTGGAGAAGGGAATTTATTGAGTCTGATCAGGGTTCAGCTTTGTTTTAGTAATCATTCACTAATTATTACTGAAGGATCCACCCTTACACATCATCAAACCATTAATGGAGTAATTTAGCAATATATATATAAAACAAACACACACACACACGTTTGTTTAAATATATATCCATACATTAAATGTTAATTTAAGTGTATATACTTAGTGAATATATGTAGTTAATTTAGTGTAATTAATTTAATGTATGTATATGTATTTATTATATATTTATATGTACACTAAATATGAACCTAAATCTATATATTTAGTAAATGTGTTTATATGTGTGTGTGTGTATACATTTATATATTTATAGATACACTAAATATATGAAAATATATATATTTTTTACTTATACACTATATATTAACTAGTGTGTGTAATATGTACACTAAATGTTGATTCAGTTAATTTATAATAATGTAAACAATAACAATAATAATGTAAGTTTGCAGTTTAAAGGTGCAGTTTCTGGATTGCTTTTGTTATTCAATAACCTCCCTCCCTTGATTCAGCAATAACAAGACCACTGCTTTCATGCAACTTGTTGTTGAATTAAAGCGCTTAGAGCGAAAAAAGATGTTGATATGGTTTTCAGGACAATCATGTGAAGCTCACTCACTTTCAGGAGAACTTCATTTGAAGTTTGATGGAAATCAAATCACATGCATTGCTTACTGAGATCTGATCAGCTGTCCTAAGGGATGATTTCTGATATTTTTATGCAATTCTGTCGCATATTGAGATGACGTGATACAGACGGATGTGTCTTGCAGATCTGGTATTAATAGAGTCTCCCACTTTATTTGTGAATCTGTAGGTGTGCTCACTCATCATGAAATAAATTGGACAGCATCATATATCATGCTCACTTATGTTATTACCATCACGTAGATAAAGAGGCTGTGTGTTTGCATGTTTGAGTTTTTCGAATTGCTTAAGAAAGCAGCTGATTGTGTTGTTTGCTCACAGCGGGCCGTCTGATAAAGCAGGCGGTCTGCAGGGAAAACAACCAAACTAAACTCCAGCCGGGTGAAGGTTTTTAAAGAGCATTACATAAACAGGCTTAAGGTCTCACTCTTAAAGGGAACCAACTTTTATAAGACTTTTCCGTGCAGCCGATCCGACTTCAGATAATCAGACAGCTTGAGGTGATCTTTTGCTATGGGTTTTGCCTCTAATTCGTTTGTGAATGGTCTCTCCACTGGGAAACCGCACTGTACTGGTCATTGAGTCTTGACTGCGCTGCTTTCTAAAGGTTTGTGAAAGATTTCTGAGTGTTTTCTGCCCTGTGGATGTGAGAGACGTTATTTTGTGCTGTAAAACATAAGGGAGTGTTGGTTTATATCTCATCTCAATGATTGGAGACAAACCAAACATAGAGTCGAGGTTCATGACAGCCTCTCATAACAGTAAACTGTTGTATTTAAAGTTTAGTGAAATTTAAATGCAGCACAGAAAGCTTGAAGAAATGCAAACATGCTGACGCTACAACATAGAAGAAAACAGCATTATTTTGGTGCATGTATTGGTATCAGAAATTGAATTTAGTACATCATTACAAAGAGCAACAGTCTGGTTCTGAAAGTAAATATCCCATTTATTTTATCAATAATGTTTATCAGAGTGATTTTAATATTCAGAGATCATATTTTATAAACCAAATTCCCAAAACTACATTACCCATAATCCTGCACAGAGATTTACCAATCAGTGCATTCGCTGTTAACGTAGCAATGAAAATCACATTAAAAGTGACCGTCCAATCCCATGAGTTGCTCTTCTTAACCTCTCAAACTAGTTTTATGCACACTGATTATATGCTATATATTTGGTTTATATATATTCATTCTGTTGTTTGTTTCATGTATCAATGGATTTATATTGTGCAGTTGTTCGCACATTCATTATCCTTTTAAAATCTGATTTGCATACTTCTGTTTTCTAATCAACATTGTAATGTTGTGCTTCATCTCTGATCTGGTTGGTTTAGTTGAAGGCTTTCAACTAGTTAAGGAATCTTTTGAAATGACTGTGGAGAATGAACAAGGATACATACTTATTGTTCTAGTTATTCTCTCACGGTGCTTCAATTGTTTTTTGCATGTGTTGTGAGTGCCATAGGGTAAACTTTCCCATTAAGCACACTTTCATTTTTGAGCTCAGATTATAAAAAGAAAAAATAATTTATTATCCTACTTGATGTCTTAACCAGTTGATGTGTTTGTTACTATATACCTCCTGTAATTTCAAGTCAATCAGATCATTGTGCTACGCTAACATATTACTGCACAGATATTACTGGCTTGTACTTTTACATCCATAATATTATAAATTGACAGTTTATTGCTGGTCTGTGGTTTTATAGTGCTATAATTTTTAAAGATTTCATATTATTTTAAGGTGCACTACTATGAAAATCACAGCTTCAGTGTGACATCAATAAGAAAAAGTTAAATTTCATAGAAATTGTTAATAATAGTTGTTCATATTAAAATATTTATGAACTTAATACATGACCTAGACTATTTATTTAGCCAAATCCTGTCATTTTAATAAATATTACATGAAATTTATTAAAAATTGTTGCTGGTCTATTTAAGCTCAGTGTGCTCTCTTTAAGCTTTTCCACTCTGAACGTCTGTGTAAATACTTCAGAAACAGACTTTAAACATTAACTGATGGTTGTCACTTTAAGTTAATCTTTATAAAATGTCTAATAACTTATTTTAACAGCTTTAAGATGACAAAATCGAGACATAGCTATAGTTTATGCCCAAAGATGAAAGAGGCATGTCGTCCTACTAAAGGCTGGAACACACTACACGACTTTTAAAATGTGAACAGATTTTTAAAACACCAGGCATCACACACTTAACGACTTTGTAAATAGCCCCAAAGGAAAACTGGCCATCATACACTAAACGACTGAGGATCACACGCTAGCAGACTTTAAATCCCTTCCGATCACAACAAACTCACACAGAAACGTGCGCATTGTTTGTGTTCATCCCCATGAGTTAAATGCTTTATTGGTTTGTTTTATTTTAGTTTTGAACGTGTTGCTTAGCTGAACATGGACTAGTCTTGCTGTTGCGGTGTGCTTAGATGACACTTCACTATGAATACTGATCAAATTGAATGCCTTGTTGCTTGATTTTAGTTGGCTTTGTACCTTCATATAAAACATTTTTCAATTATCCTTTAAAAAGTTTTTTTTAAATAAACAAGAATTTTTAATAAAACATGATGTGAGCTTAATGGGAACAGGGGTGTGCTTAAAATGTATCCATTAAGCACAGCCAGACTTTTTGCATTTAAGGATGTATATCTTAATCAAAATTCTTTTGTCATTTAAAATAAAATTAAATATTTTTCTGTGAGATTAATATTTTATTTTAACATAACTTTTTGTACCGATACCAATATCTTGTGCACTAAAAAATTCTCAATGTAGATTTTGGTGAGCTTAATAGATACGTTTTCCCTATATGTCTCGTAAAAGTGGAGAATTTGCATGTCTTTACTTCCTATTAAGCGTGAGTCCTCATGTTTTTGTTGTTACACTACACTTTTTTTTTTTTTTCTTTTCCATAGCAACATTTTCCCACTATAATGAACCTGTTTTGTGCAATGGAAAGTTTATTAAAGGTTCTGTCACTGTTTCAATTGGGCATTCAAAAGTCAAACAGGCTTTAATATGAATGCTCATTGGGGTAATAATGCATACTATAAACAATTGACTAACATACATTCTAAAGGAAATATGAGTGTTGTGTGGTGTTTGCTTTTGTCTGGTACCAGATCTCATTGAAGAAATGCTGTGTTCAGTTTTGCTTGTTTAGACAATTGAATTGAATGAACACACAATTAAGAAAATATCAATACAAGGATCTGAAGTTGCGATGCAGTATTGAATCATGGTTGTACTTGCATTATTATTTATGTAGCGCACATGTTTTCTGAGCAGAAATGCTTTCATTGGGAATGCTGGGACATATGGTGGAGATCGGGCATGACCTCAGGTGTTTGGCAGCATTAGATCTTTGACAAATCCATTGGCAGGAAGTTATGAAACGGAAACTACTCTCCAGTGTTGGGTTACACACCTTTTTCCTCTTCAGGGTTAGTTAATAGAAAAGGGTTCAGGCTTTTCAAACACTTAGAGGCTGATGTAGGAATCAGATTCCAGCTCTGTATTAGGGATGTCAACGATTAATCGATTAATTGTCGATAAGCGATGTAATCGATAAGAGCTATCGATGGTCGATTAAGCAGTTTCATTTTGGGGTGCACGAATTCTTAATTCATGGGCACGTAATCTTATATTTCCCCCACATGTTTACCACAGTAAGAGATGTGAAAACAGTGATTAAAACAACAATGAAATAAACCTGCGAATCTAGAGGGTGAGACAGTGAGGATTTGGGAAAAGAAACAATAAATAATATTAAATTCGTGACCATCTGGCAAAACAGGACACAATGCCGCATACAGCTTGATTTAAATGTATGCGCTCGAACGGCATGAATCCAAAAGCATGGTTGTGATGTAACATTTGCCTGCTAACCAATTATTTCTCTTATTAACAAAGCTTTGTACCTCACTTGTGAACTACAAAACTACCATCATATCACATACACAGCAGCTGCAGGTTCCTCACAGCAACCCGTCAAAATAAAAGTTATCAGGTTATAAGGTATCAGTATATATTACTATTTAGCAGTCTTAAGACTCAATGCTACTACTACTAATAAATATTAATAAATCTTTAGTTTTAAAGGAATAATCCCATTTGTTTTCTTTTTAATTTTAACAGTAAATCTCTGTTGTGATTTATCATGGATTCCCTGCATTTACGGCCATCAAATTAACACACAGTAAAATTCGAATAGTGTTTTTATTGTTCGAATAATAATTACAGACTGAATATTCGAAAGTTTGACTATTCGTGCACACCTCTAATCGCAATATATATTGCAGAAAAACAAAATATCTCACTGTGAGCTTTTTCCAATAGCATGCAGCCCTAATATGAACCGTAATTGGTAAATTTACTCATAACATTATAAATGGTGAACCATAATTGTCCATTTAGTTCTATATTTCACTGTTTAATGCTGAAATGTGTCCAGTTTTGTGACTGCCAGCCATAATTAAGGCCTAAAATATGCAATAAGATTTCCCTGCCTTTTAAGATACTTTATTTTGGCAGATTTCTTTCTTTGAAGAAAATGCATTATGAGCTCTGCCAGTAAAAAAAAATTAATCCAAGATGATTGACGAGAAATGTTAGTTATATACTTGATATTATTTTAATACTGAAAAATATAAAATGTTAATGTAATTAACCTGCAGTATTTTATCTAATATTTATGTGCTGTTTATGTATATATGCCGGAATTGGATGTGACTGGAAACTACCACATTTCTCCTTTTGTTAGTAAACAATTTATTTCAAACAATTTGGGTCAGAAATCTCCATTCGCACTGCTAAAAGGAATATGCTGCTGTCTTGATCATTGTATGATTTGATTTAGGCCAAATATTCTGTCATAACGTGCTTGTATTCCCTCGAGAAACCCAGAGCGCTTACACATGATATTAGTATTTATTTTTAGTTCCAGAGTCTCTCATGTTGTTTGATTTCTGCTACTCTACCGTTTCTCTCTGTTTGTGTTTTCATCTTCTCTGTAGATGGGGTCGAGGATTTGGACTGTTGGGAACCATTTTTGGGAACGACAGTGCAGTAAACCAGCCAAACAGTGTCTATGGAATCTTGTTTTATATCTTTCAGCTGTTACTAGGTAAGGACAGCATCGATCTGCAGATTATGATGTTCTTTCTATGGATGCACCAGAACGTATAGCAGATATAAATATCAATTTATGGCCAAAATCTTGATGATATGAGTCCGATGAACATCTTTGGTCATTGTGTGCATCATTTTTTACTGTCTATTTTGCATCAAGTTCAACTTCCGTTTTATTTCTACTTGTGATTTTCTCAACTGCTTGATTTTCTATATTGTTGCAAAATGTGAACTTTGATATGATTTGAATTGTTATAAACTTACAAGCTCTGCACAGATAAATTTGCCTTGAAGATTTTGGCTTTCGACAATTATGAAAACTGATAGTTACAATTCAGATAAAACGATTATGTTTAGTAGTTTTCAGTAGGTTGTGAAAGTGCACTACAAGTTAGTTGATCTTAATTATTTTTATTTCATGCATTTTTGTTTTATTGTTTTTATATTATTTTTTTTAAATTTAAAATATTTTAAATTTAATTTTTTGTTTCTCAGTTGAATTATATTTAAAGTTCAGCCTCTCAATCTACATGTACTACTGTGGGAATTATGTTAAAATTGAGCTGATATCATTTCTGTCTCCATCTAGGTTTATTTGTGAAACATTTGATAGTTCACATTAATTTGTGCAGTGTCTGCCATTAGCCAGAGATGAATATTAACACACATTATTTCCTGAGACGGGAGGTGAGAGCGTGTCCGGTTATAGTAGGAACATTACTGTCTGTAATCTAAAGCGGTCTCACAGGCCTCTGAATTATTACCCTCACTTGTCCTTGTCTGTCATCGCTGACGGCTGAAATCTCTTGGCATTTCAGTGCGATAAGGTACCGGTCAAACATTCACAACCTTAGTTTAACCCCACGACTCCAGACTGCGTTTGAGTTACTGCTGTATCAGTTTCTCTTATGTTTGTCATTCCCTTCGTCTGGGTTATTATTGTTAAATAAAACTATACTTGAATTATTATTATTTTTTTTCAATTTAAATAAAGCTAAAATAAAATATAAATATTAGGTGAAAAATGAGCTAAATTACAAACATTGTCTTGGCAACTAAATTGAAGCACTAGAATTACTAACTGGAAATAAAAATAAATTCACTAAACGAACACTGAAATAAATATAAAGTAATCCTAAATAGAAAAATAAATGACGACGAGTACTAAAAAATTAACTATACTTTAATATGAAAATATTAAAATAAACACTAATTCAAAATACTAATAAAAACTAGTATAGCATTTATAAATAATAGTAGCATTTAAGTTTTTTAAATATTTGTATAATTTATTATTACAATAGTAAATATAATTAGCAAAATCCCACAATTAAAACATACTAACATTACAGTAATGCACATTTGGGGGCGAAATATGCTTAACTGTCATGAAAATGATGTGGATGATAGTAAAATTATCTGTTTTGTTTTTGATGAAAGGTGATACAGAAATAGCTACAACCTGGAATGGCATAAATCTTTTGTTCTGATAATTCGGCACATTACTTTCGATCCTTATTTCTGTAATGCTAATAAAACATTTTGTTTAAATGTTGAAGCATTTATAAATAATACTTGCATTTGATGTACTACTTTTATTCTGATTTAAATGAATATTTTGTTGTTATTAGTAGTAGTAGTAGTAGAAGTGTAAGTAGAAGTAGTTTTTTAAATTACTGTATTGTAGTAATGAGAATCTCACCTTTGGGGAAAAAACCTACAATTTGGGTGAAATTTGCTTATTTGAAAAAAAGAAAAAAAATGTAAATAAAAATGTACGGAAACTAGTCAACCTCATTAATTAGTTTGACTAGTCGACCCATTCCTGCACGCATGTCTGCCTCATAATTTCCCCTTGCTTCGTTCCTCAGCAGTCATGTGGGCTTTGCTGACTCAAGGTCTTCTGTGTGTTTGGCTCTGCTGATCTGTCCTCAGGCTCATTGTGCTTGTAAAACCGGACACAGTCAAGTCTTTCTTCACACTATTGCAGTACATTTGCATAATGCCAGCGTGCAGTAGTGATGGGCGGCTGTATGCGTGGAACCGTTTTGCACTTCCTATAAACTGTTTTACATTTTACTGCACAGTTTCTTCGCTAATATCCTTATCGATGCATGAATGAATGAATGGACAGGCTGTTGACTCAGTTACTTAAATGAATGGCTGCGGTCTTTCATAAACCTAGTGAGCTGCTTTTTAAGGTGGCAATTTAAGATGGTATTGTTGCACTTCCAATGTGATATATATGGCAAATAAGATCCTATGGCGTCCGTTTTAAGCCAAGATACTACAGACAAAATCATAGTTTTTTTATTTTTTATAAACAGGTCGATTTTTAGATTTTGCTTCCATAAGTTGACGTCTTTTAAACTAGTGGACATCCAATGTAAAGATGCAAAATACACATTTAATTGTTTATTTAATTACACATAATAAGGTTTTTACTGAGGGGTTTATTTATATAACCTTCACCTTTGTTTTATTATTGAACTTATATATATATATATATATATATATATATATATATATATATATATATATATATATATATATATATATATATATATATATATATAACTGATCGCGCTTAGAACTGCATTGCATATAAATATTTAATTAAATCGTAGCATTTGTGAATTCACAAATCTGCTTAATTATGATTTTTAAATGGGTTTAATATATATATGCAGCCTTGGAGAACAGTCTAATAATGTGTTTTATGTATTCTCGTCCATGAAATGCGCCACTTCGGGTATTTTGCCAGTTAGTCGACGAATTTTTGAAAATCAAATAGTCGACTAAAATCGACGAATCGCGACAGCCCTAAACTTCACCTATTTGCATCTCTATATTTCAATTACCATATTTATCTTTAAAAAGTTTTTTTCTCCACTTCAGCAGCACTTACACCAAACTTAGTAGTTTTATTCCTATCTATATTCTGAAGGTTTTACTGGGTTTGTTTATATTTAATTCACACTGATTTACGTAACATTTTATTCCTTAAAAACATTTTTAACAAAATGAGACCAGAATTTTGAGTTTATCCAATGTTCAGATTTCTATTCTGGAATTTTATGCAAATTAGTGCATCTTTAATTACATGATGCCTCATTTGCAAATTTAAGCATAACATTTCAGATAAACTTGTAATGCAAAACTGTTTGTTTAATGTACTGTGGTCTATCAACTGGGAAAGTATGGTGATATCTATTAGTTAAAGTTACCCTGTTCACCTTTAACGATTTAATACTTTAACAGTAATAGGACCCTATGAAAGCAGAAGCAGAACTCTTCATCTGTGCTGACGCCTTGCTGCTTCTGCGGGACACTAAACACCGTCGAGTCGCGGCAGCACGACTCATGTTGTTTCCACCAGCGTAGCAATTTTTTTTCATCAATAATTGATGGATGTCTAAAATATAAAGATAAGGAGAAGCCTAAAACAGGCCCGAGGCCCGGCCCGCGTCTGAACTATGATGTTAAAATTGGCCCGAATCCCGGCCCTAGGGACATAAAAAAGTAGGAGCCCGACTTTAAATTAAATTTAAAATAATAATAATAATAATTGGGGGCTAAAAGTGTGTTGTAATGCAAGCGTTACTGAACATGTACCGAGTAAAATATTACTGAAAATTGATTAGTAATGCCTTACACTACTGCCTTACAGCAAATAGTAATACGTTACTGTAATGCATTACTTTTGTAACGCCTTACTCCCAACATTGCTTAAAGACTATATAACTTTCTCATCCTCGTGCACTAAAAACGTTGAATAGATGCATTTCTTTATGCATGAAATATTTGAATATAAATTTGTTGTTAATGAGTTGTTAATTGCAGATATACCATAGTTCTGTCATAATTCTGTTAAACCATTTCTGTTACAAAGTATTGTGGTGCCTTACACAAAAAATAAAAAACATTTGAAGAGTCAGGACTGATGTTTGCTATAGTTAGGCCAGAGCTACTAAAATATCAGTTTAATCAGTGAATCTTAGATTTTGTATTCTCCTGGGTGCACAAACTGCAGATTATATGAAAATTATAATATAAAAATATGAATTTATCGGCATCGGCCATGAGAAGGACCTAATTATCGGTTATCGGTCAATTTTTCATATCGTGCATCCCTAATATATATATATATATATATATATATATATATATATATATATATATATATATATATATATATATATATATATATATAAACGGTCTTTAAAGGCCGCACTAGGTCTAGCCTTGAACCAACAGACACTTGATGTTTCTAATTTCTGAAACCACTCATTTGTTATTTTTCTCCATGACCCAAATCTCAGATAGTTCTGTCCTTGTCTGCACCGTTGTGTGATCTGTTTGTCCTGCTCTGCCCTAATGAAATTTCACGACTATGAATAGCAAGACTGTGCTAGCGTGTGTGTTGAATGCCCTCTGTTCTTGAGAAATGCTCCCTCTTCTGAAGTCTGAAGAAAATCTGCATTATCGGCATTATAATTGTAGCAAATATTATTGATCCATAATTGCTGCATGTAAAGGTTTACTAATAAGCCAATTTTACTGAACTGTCTTGCTATTAGATATTAGGCCTACATATTAGACAACCTTAACATTAGCTATCTATTATATTCAGAAATTTCATTAAAGGGGTGGTTGCCTCTTTTTCCTTCTAGACTTGATTGTGTTTATGGGGTGCAGTCTAACATGTTAATGCTTTGTTTTTGAAAAAAACGCATTATTTTTCACATAATTTACCTTTATTCCACTGTCCCTAAACGAGCTGATCATTTCCTGGTTTTATGAAGCCCCTCCCTCAGAAATATGTGATTGACTCTGATTGGTTAGCTGGCCAGGGTGTTGTGATTGGCTAAACCGCCTCTAGTGCGCGTCTGAACATCCCGCCCCTCAGCAAAGCAGCATGCGCTCTGGTGTTGTATTGTAAACAATAGCGTCCTCTATTTTTGCTTTTTTTGCAATTTGAGCCCGATTGAGACAGAGAATATTAGTGAAGAGGATCGCGCAGCACCTGTGCAAGCACCGCTCTTAATGGTAGCCCCATGTTTTTTGTTTGTTGTGGACTCATACTTTTAGATATGCTGTTATTTGTAAATGCTACTATGTACTTTTAATATACGGTTTTATTCTGATTAAAACTTTAATACAGTACGGCAACCGCACGAGCGTCCATGTATAACGCTTCTTATAGCTATGTGAAAATAAGTGTATTCACTGAGCTAATGATCTGAATGAGAGAGAGAGAGAGAGGGAGATGCAGAGCAGGGCGACGCGAGGAACAGTAAAGAACCGCTGCTTTAAAAACACATGATTTTGAAATTTGTTAATCCATTAGAATCGTTAGAAGACCAAATCACGATTCATATATGAATAGATTTTTACGTGCACCCCTAGTTTTCTCTTCTCTAGAGAGGGTGCTCGCTGCAGAGCCAAATGGGAGGAGCTGGAGCTCTAGCTCCCCCTCGCTGGAGGTAATGGGTGGAGATAGACACCTAACCACACCCTAACCCTATCACTAAACATAACCTGAACCTCCAGAGCGGGGGAGCTGGAGGTCATTTGGCTCTGCAGTGAGCAATACTTGCTTCTCTAAAGCAGTGCATCATGGTTTATCTGGGTTCGTGGCGTATCAGACCCGGGAAGTAGCTCGTTGTAGTCCCTACGAGCTGTTTTTGTAGGCATTAAACTGCCATAATTTTAAAAGATATCTCCTTTTTTATTGAATTTTCAGTTTATGCTCAAACAGCAACATTACATACTAATAAACCACCCCTTGAATAGATATTTTTATAAAGGTTTCACCTAGAAAAATATCAAATATTGAACAAAAGGATGAACAATATTCATATAGTTGATTTTGTAATGTTGTAAGAAGTATATTGTTTATTATTATTATTATTATACAATGCTAAGAAATATTAAAAAACTATAGTTTTTTATTGTTGAATGGCACTAAAAGAGTACCATCATGTCTGAAGTGTATTCATGTATATTTGATGCAGTTGCTGCATTAGTGAACTCTTGGCAGTGCTTTTGTTGTCGGTTGTTGTTCTTCAGTGCATTAACCCCTCTCTGTGCATGCGTGTGTGTGTGTGTGTGTGTGTGTGTGTGTGTGTACGCAGGTTTAACGGCCAGTGCGATGGCTGCTCTAATTCTCATGACCACCTCCATCGCGTCAGTGATGGGCTCCCTCTACCTGGGCTACATCCTCTACTTTGTCCTTAAGGACTTCTGCGTCATCTGCATCACTACATATGCACTGAACTTCATCCTGTTTGTGCTCAACTACAAGCGACTGGTTTACTTGAACGAGGCCTGGAAGCAGCAGCTCCAAGCGAAGCAGGACTAGAGACACAAAAAAACAACAACAAAAGTATAGAAGGATAACAAATCATCCAACACGTGGGGAAAATGTGACCTCTTGCCACCAGGAGACCTTGCTTCCAAACAAATGTTCATTCTGTTGTGTGTGTAAAACGAAACAAAAAATTAAACACGGAAAGAAAACATGTATCATTAGGGGCCACAGATCACAGGTTTATTGCATTGCAAGGAAGGATTGGAAGACAGAAACACAAATCTTTGTCCGCTTTGATTTCTCGTTGGTTTTCTTTGTTCCCTGAGATGAAAATGAGGTTTGCGCTTTGATCGATCGAGAGAGAGCAGTCAGGAAGCACTTCGGAAGAGGGTGTCCTTTCCCTGAGGAATAAAATAATGGAGAAAACAATGTGAGAAATTCTGTTTACTTGAATCCACTGGGAAAGTCATTGCTCTTTGGGAGCAGCTGATTCCAGCGGGACTGAATTTAAGGGTTTATAAAGGGTAAACACGAATGATCACGAGGCTAATGTACCGCTCGCAGAGATGATTCTACAAAAATGTCGGATTACAATTGAAAACGACAAATACAGTGTAATTTTTTTTATGTTTACAGATTTTTTTTGTTTTTTAACTATTGTTTTGGAAGAGGACCACTCATAAAACATGGAAGAATGTGAGCTGTATGTGTGTAGATCAGATTTGTCTGTGACTACTTTTTTTATTATTCGTTTGTTTTGCAGTTCTGTAAATAGCTGCCGCAAAGCAATATTCCAGACTAGTTTGTGTTTTACCGTTGAAACATTAAAAAGTCCCAATCTACGGCATGTCCGTCACTTCCAATGAGTTTTTTCAACAGCGAGTGTGCGGGTTATTCTTTGTGCAAGTGTTTTAGCGTTTTACTCATCCTAACGTGTTGGAATTACTGTAATTGAGATGTTGTAATGTTGTTAGATTCAAGAATTATTTATTTCTCCATCAGCGCTCATAACATCAAATCGGGGTTTGGTTTTAAAGGAATACTTAGCTAAAAAGGAAAATTGCTCACCTTCAGGCCATCCAAGATGTAGATGTTTTCTTCATCAGATTTGGAGAAATGCGTCATTCTATCACTTGCTCAGCAATGGATGCTCTGCAGTGAATGGGTGCCGTCAGAATGAGAGTCTAAACAGCTGATAAAAACATCCAAAAGCTGTATGTTTGTAAAAATCAAATCCATCATCAAGACATTTTTATTTTTGAGCTTTTGTGTTCTCCAGATGTTAACTGATGGACTGGAGTGGTGTGGATTATTGTGATGTTTTTATCAGCTGTTTGGACTCTCAATCTGACGGCACCCATTCACTGCAGAGCATCCATTGCTGAGCAAGTGATGAAATGCTACATTTCTCCAAGAAAGAAACAAACTTGTTAATAAACTCATCAGAAACTCATAATTTTGGTAATTCCAACAAATTCAGATTGAAAAGATAATTTGGGATGTTTTCAGTGTGTTCCGACATCAACTTTAGACTACTTTTTTTATTATTGGTTTCATAAGTGCACTAATGTTCCTTATAGAAGTAAATAGAGAGGTTTTGCCCTCTCCCAGGTTTCCATTCTTCGTGGTTGAATTGTTTAGGTTTATATTGTCATTGTCACGCTCATCATACTCAAAGCTACAGTTTCTTTTTTTTGTTTAGTTGGTGATTTTCACCTGAATATTTTGAGACGTCACATGACCAGCGTCTACTGTACTACTGTAATGTAATTTCCCCCACTTCTGTTACCCAGAAACCCCTCAACCTGCTATTGCCTTAACCTTCCCATGAAATTACAAGTACCCACAGCTCTTGATCCCCTTCACCTCTACCTCTCAGTGTTTGTCTCTAGCTGTTTTGATGTCGACGGATGCAACAGAAAAGTCAAAACCTGACAGTTTAGGCCATCTTTAAGTCAAAATGCATCAGATCTTTCAGTGTATGCGTTTAGATCCACAATATTACTGATAAACTGAAAAATAAAGGTTATTGATGGTTTCTTAAAGAACTTTTAACATTCCATTCCACTAAAGGTTCTTCATAGTCTGAAAAGTTTCTCCCACTAAGAAAAAAATTATTGAAAGGTTCTTTGGGGAACCAAAAATGGTTCTTCTATGGAATTGCTGTGAACCTTTATTTTTAAGAGTTTGTTTTATATCAGCACTTCCACTGTTGTGTTAGACATTGAAAGTCATTATTTTGCTACAACTATCCAATCCAGTATTGCATGAGTCAAACTACTACTCGTACTCAATTTTCTGGTGATGTTGAGCTAATTTCAGTCTTCGAATGGCCATCAGGTGTGCTTTGTGTAGAGGATAGCAGCTACTAGAACGAGGAAATGTGATGCGTTGTTAAAGTCAAGAGAAACGAATTGAACTGGTGTAGTGAACATGAAACGACGTGAATGAACGCGATTGATCTACAGACTGTTGGCGTCAATTGTTCAGTTGACAAAACACTGAAAAGACGTTGTTTACTGGAAAACATTAAACATGAATCTGTAAGTTTGCCCCTCACAGTTAAGAAATGGTTTCTACTCAAACTAAACTCTATTGGAGATTTTAAGTGAATCCTTTAATGGTTGAATTTATTGACCTTTCTTTAGTTGATGATGCGTTTGTGAAGCACAACCTGTGGTTGCTGTCTTTGTGTGGCTGAACTCGGATCTTCGTAACGTGTTTTCAGCCAAGCTTGCCAACAAATCGAAAGTTTCGCAGCTCAATTCTACAGGAGTTGATGTGATTTGTACATTAGTTTCGTGCGAGTTCTGTTGGTTTATATATTTCACACAGACTAATTATGATGCCAGAAAGGTAATTCTTCAATTAAACTCAACATGAAACCCTTTTTACTTCAGAAATGTGATGCTTTTCAGAGTGCAACTGGATATTTATTGTGAAAAGGTTCGATTGTGTAAATATTTAACCTAAGCAACATGATCTTAAAAGTCATTTTATGTGTACCAAGTTTTTCAAGTATTACAAGAAAATTGTAATGTGAATTGTTAAAGAGTAGGAAGGTGTTGACTGCAAAAATAATTTTATTACTCAGTATTTTTGTCTTGTTTTCCAGTACAAATATCTGAACTTAAATCAAGATACATTTACTAAAAGCAACATGACATAAGATATTGTTTTCAAGTCATTTTCTGAAAAAGTGTATCAAAATTAAATATTTGAATTGTTTATTTTTCTGATCCCATTGGCAGGTATTTGTCTTGATTTAAGCAATCTCATATAATTTTGGTACTTTGTTCAGAAAACAAGCCTCCTTTTGCTTCCAATTCTTAATACGGTATATCTAGATTTAAATGCATCATGAAATTAAGACAAAATGAGACCCAATGTTTTATTGCATATTCAATTTATATCCAATTCACATGACAAGGAATGACAAGATCCCCCCCAAAATAATGAAAAAGGGTTGCCTTCACATTAAATCCATTAAAAGTGCCTTCTGTATGTCCACTGGGCCTTAGTTTGGAGTAACTTTGCAGCCTCGATTCGAAGCGGTTTGGTTAAGTCTGTCTGCTTGCCTCTATATGGGTAAGTTAAGACCGAGATTGGTGACCACTTTAATATCTGCGGTGTTATTGTCTCATAACCTTTTAAAATGCAAAAACTGTTTCTCACAAAGCGGTTTGGTTGTTCCTTCACTCATCTTGAATTATTTATTAGTTTAGACTTATATATTTTCTGCAAACACCACATCTGTCCTGAGAATCGTACAATGTGAGTTTCTGTTAGTAAATAGCATGGTTTATTTTTTATTTCCTGATGTAATTATCGAGGTCTTGATGACGACGAGCCCCTGTAGATGTACAGACTGTTAACGATCTAGCTATTTTAGTAGATAAACGGATGGATTGGAGAGTTCACGTTTGGCCTCGGTTTTTTTATTTCCAATCATACCTTTTTGGGGTATTTTGTTTTTTTTTGTGGAGAATAAACTGTGTTTCGGGTTTGCTTCTGTATTTGCCAAATATAAGTAAAAAAATGCTGTATTTTCTTACATGGATGAGGTGTTTGGGAGAAGGACGTCGGAGGAATTCTGTGTCTGGGAATCAGCTGGAGGAGACACCGCAGTGAACATGAACGAGTGTCGTTGAGTGGATTTGATCTGCCATTAAAACATTCCCCCAGACCTCTCTGAGCCCTTCTGTCCTTTGACCTCTGACCTCATGAGAGAAACCATAGACTATATTGTGTTGAGAACTGACCTAGGCTGTGTTTGGAATAACATACTACGCTATTATTCTTCTCACAGCACTATTTATGAAGTATGCATAATGCAGAATAAAAATGTTTTCAACCACTACAATATGGAAATACCTTTACCTTCTGACTGCACTGCAAAAAAATATGTTTTTATTTTTCTTGTGCAAATATTTAGATCCTTAAAATAATATATATTATTGATCTAAGAAGCCTTGTTTTCTGATAAATTGATGAGAAGTTCATTTATGATTAAAACCAGAACAAATATCTGGCATTGGGCCCAGAAAAGTCCACTTAACACAAATGGAAAGGCTTTAATTCCCCATTGACAGATATTTGTTCTTGTAAGCATAGACTCACTTAATTGTGTTCAGTTTCTCAGAAACCAAGACTTGGTATCTTCATTTTGCATCGCCAGTAAATCTATCTTAATTTAAGGATCTTTAGATATTTGTACTGGAAATTAAGACAAAAATGCACTACATTTAATGCCACGACTTTATGAATTTAAGACTTTCTGCTCCGATTTAAGGCTGTAATATGTGAAAGGGTGAATTAAGACGTGCAGAAACTGCTGCCAAAATCAAGACATTTTCACACAAAACTGAATTGTGAAAATGCAAAATCATTTTTCCCAAGACACAACATGCTGAGGTCATGTGACAACAGTGTAGCATACTAGTATTTGGAACATTTATCACTGCATACTTTCACATTTGAACACAACATACACTGTAGAGCTGCACAACTCGGCAGAAGTATCAAAACTCAATTAGCAGAAATGACAAACGTCACTTCCAGCATTTCATTTAGTTCTATTCCAGTCTCTTTGCAGTGTTTTCTTCAGCAGCACTGTAACCGATCATATATGAATGCAGTACAAATATCTAAATATTCCTAAATCAAGATTTAAGATGCATAATAAGCAGTCTTTTTCTGAGTAACTGATCAAGTTTTTTCTGTCATGCTGCCAAGCAGATGCCGTGAACAGTTCTTATCCTGATGTAGATGTGTAGCTTATGATATCAAGGAAGTCTATGAGATTCGCTTACATTCTTCAATATTCTACAAAAATGTCTCTTATCCTTGTCATTTTTGTGTAGGCTTAACAGTGAATATTGCATTATAAGTGATTCGGTCTCACTAGTTTACCAAGTCTTGTGTTTATGCTTTTGAAGCAGTATTTTTACATCTATCACCGTGTGATGCCTCGTCTCATTTTTCATCCGTCTACTAATTAAACTTTCTTTCTAGACTTCGTTCTAAAACTAGCATGCAGTAAAGCTATTTCCATGGTAACAATGTACAGCAACAACGCATCACAGCACTTTATGTAATAAAACACATGCTGTACTAACAGCTGGAGACTTTCTGGAAAATAACAAATGCTTGATTTTTTTTGATGCACCCATCATCCCGTCTTCTTCAGTAGATGCAAAGTTTAGAAAACCGCAAGCAAGTACAACATTTAACAGCATATTAAACGCTTCCTCCAGTGAAAAAGTCCATCTCCTGTTGTCTCTCACATCAAAATCCAGCCACATATTTTAAGAGCTGTTTTGGCTTGTAAACGGTGCTTGATCTGTGCAGATTTCTCTCCTGATTCAGACCAGAACACTTTTTCCACTGAAGTCTTAATGATGGATTTGTTTCAGCTTTTGTCTTCTCCAGATGTTAACTGATGGACTGGAGTGGTGTGGATTATTGTGATGTTTTTATCAGCTGTTTGGACTCTCATTCTGACGGCACCCATTCACTGCAGAGCTAAATTTCTCCAAATCTGATGAAGAAACAAACTCATCCTAATCTTTGATGGCCTGAGGTTGAAGATATTTTAATTTTTGTGTGAACTGTCCCTTTAACTGTAAACTTAAATGATCATGCTTACTATCTATATCCCATGTTTGTCTGCTACCTTTACTACTTCTTAAGCACTTTGAGATGTTTATTCTTGTAAAGTGTGGCCTAAATGCATCTGAACTGAATGTAGGAAACAGATGAGATGTGCTGAAACATCCAGTGTGTGTTTCAGGCAAAAGCTGTGATGATAATAACACGAGCATTAATGAGTCTCAGGTCTGATGTCGTGGAATGTCGTTTATTTCGATGACATCGCTGAGGAATGTCTGGAATGTCCACAAATACAAAGGATTCATTCAATTGCTTATGATGAAGTAATTAAAGTACACTCTGCTGTCGTAAAAAAAATCAACATCACTGGTCACTCACACACAGAGATGAAACTAAACACTTTTGGTCATGACTGGAGCCAATTATTACAAGAAGATTAAAATTCATAGAAAATGACTGTATATAATAAAGTACTGCCAGTGAAATACACAGTGGCCTGATGGGTAACATGTGGATGAGTAGAAACCTGATAAACATAAACACATCCGGATCACATTTAACCTCAAAAAAACGAACAAAAAAAATTATATTTATTTTTGTATATTTACTTTGACCTCAAGTTCTTGTTTTATTAAATCTGTTTTTTCCCCTTATTATTTTCAATGATGATCATTATTAAATTCTCATTAGATGCTTTTTTTTTAAACTGTAATGTAATTTTATTTATTTTTTAATCTACATCTGCATTAAGGTAGTATAACAAATATTACCATGATATATAAATAATTCACAGTTTGAAGTTGTTTTTCCTCAAATTCTTGTATTAAATATGGATATTTTTCTCATTATTTTCAATGATGATCCTTGTTAGAGTCTCATTAGATATTGCTATTACTGTAATGCAGCTATTTTTAAAATATAAATCAGCATGAAGGCAATATAATAAACATCACCATAATATAATAATATTTGAATAATATAATTATCTCAATGATCCTTATTAGATATGATTACTGTTATGTAATTACTACTATACAAATCTGCATTAAGGAAGTACAAAAAATATTACCAAGATATGTAAATACCATTTAAATAATGTGTTTTTGCGTTACTGTAATGAATTTGGGGACAAATGTGTCTTAATTGTAATGTAAATAATAATAATGCAAAATGATGCAGTTGCTGGTCCTACATTTTTCTTATCATCTGTTTATTTCTTTTGAGGTGAAAGATGAGCCGGACACGCTCTTGATAGTTTTCATGAGATTCACTCATCTGAATATCATTGCAAACACCAGAAAAAGGCACATTAAAGGAAAAATATTCCTGTTCCAGTTTAATAGTGTTACTGTGATTTAAAAGCAATTCAAAACATGGACTTCAGCAATCAAAACGATCTAAAAAATTGAGTGTCTTTACAAAGAACAAACAGCACATGGATTCCTGACACAATCACACTGTTAAAAACAGATCTGTCTTTCTCCCACAGGTGTTATTGTCATGGTGTAGCACATATAAGGCATTTTGACCTGGTCATCCTGCACAGGAAGCAGCTAATCCGGCTCACTGGCAGGGATACCTGGCCCAGGTGGGCAGCACACCGGTCTCATTGGCGATCCTCCAGTATCGCTCTCGCAGCAGAAACGCTCCGGCTTTGGGCTGCCGCTGTCGAGTGAAGATTCCCTTCTTATTCCCAACCACTCGAGTGATAGCTGGAGACAGAGAGAGATTAATGCATGATTCCCTTCAAGAAATAGTTCACAGAAATTAAAATGTCCTCACTCTCAGTCCATCCAAGATTAGGATGAGTTTGTTTCTTCATCAGATTTGGAGAAATGTAGCATTACATCACTTGCTCATCAATGGAAGCTCTGCAGTGAATGGGTGCCGTCAGAATGAGTGTCTAAACAGCTGATGTTTGATGATTGTGCTGTTTGGACTCTCATTCTGACGGCACCCATTCACTGCAGAGCATCCATTGCTGAGCAAGTGATGTAATGCTACATTTCTCCAAATCTGATGAAGAAACCATCTACATCTTGGATGGCCTGAGGGTGAGCACATCTTCAGCACATTTTCATGTTTGCACGAACAACTCCTTTAAACTTCAAAAATATGAGTTTTATCTATTAATTAGAGCAGAAAATGTGCAAATAAAGTCTGCAGATTCCATCCTGGTAACTGAGGATCCGTCTGACATGGTTTCATACTCTTATCTAAAGCATGCATGAGTGAACAGTATGCTAGTTAATATGTGCTCCAGAAAAACCTGTTGAGAGCAAAGGAAAAGGCTGCGGTTGTTTCCTACTTTGAGCCGTCATGAAGTCGGCGAAGTTCCAGATCAGTTCTCCAATCACAAACTCCTTCCTCTTCTGGTCGAACACGTTGTGGTAGTTCTGCAGGACCGTCTTTTGATACTCCTCTGTGAACATCATGGGTGGATCCTGCAGGACAACAAACACGTCAGGTTCACTTCTTCCCACAGCTGTCACACAAAGTAAACACAAAACTTCAACAGCTGTAAATATTTTCGCCAACCATACTGTTTTTTGCCAACTCTATTTAAAATTGCGTAATTTGGTTAAAAATAGGGATGCCTGATACTGATAGCTCTAAAAAAATTTCTGAATTTTTACAACTCTTGTCTAGACCATTTACAAATGTTAAATATTAAAATAAAATGTTTAGGTTACCGCTGCATCTTTCTGAAAACAAATGCAGCGATTGAATATAGTTTATTTATAGTTATTTTCAAATCTTCAATGTACTGTCATTATAAAAGAACTTCATTGTTGTTTATATAATTCTAACAAATAAGTTCTTGTTAAAAACTAACCAATATTAAAAATAATTTGCTAATAATTTCTG
>NC_136733.1:1560000-1607500 GCF_936440315.1 Barbus barbus
ACAACAGGATGTCAGCATTTAATCTGTCCTCTTTGATTTTAGGTGTGAACATGCTGTGATCTGGACCACTGAAGCCATTAAAGTCCTTCATATTCAGTTTGACTCACTTGAAGTAGAATCCGGCGGGCTGCATTTCGGACGCCGGCTCATTGGCCACAGACCACATGACCACAGACGGGTGGTTTTTATCACGCCGGACCAGCTCCTCCATGACCGTCAGGTGATGAGCCAGAGAAACATTCCCAAAACTGCGTCTGAGGACGACACACACACACTCTTATTGATTATCTGGATCTAGATATGATGATAAAACCGCCTCAGACCAAAACACTTTCAATAGATTGAGATTAAAAATGAATCAGTGCCAATTCAATATACTGAGATAGTAAATACTGATAATTCATTCGTAACTGAAGTTAAATGCTAGATTTACCAATATTTGTATTAAATATTTGGAGGTTAAATAAATAAGCAGGAGGTTGCAACAAAATTTAGGCGAATATCTCTGAACACGCCTCTATAAATAAACTTGTCCTGTAGCATATTTTGTCCCATATTCAAATAATAAAATTATTAAAATTAAAATGTAAACAAAAAAAATTAAAGCTATATATATATATATATATATATATATATATATATATATATATATATATATATATATATATATATATTACAAACTAAAATTAAAACAATTAAAAATCTAACTAGCAAATATTGCAAATGAACAGAAATACATTTAAATAATAAAATTACCAAAACTAAAATAAATAAAAAATATAAATAAAGATAAAATCTTAAACTAACAAATCAATGAACAAAAATAGAAATGAACAGAAATACATTTAAATAATAACATTTCTAAAACTAAAATGGAAATAAAAATACATTAGAATATATATATATATATATATATATAATATAAATATTAAGAAAAACAAACTATTACAAATATTTAAACAAAAATAAATAAATTAAAGAAATTGACTGAAATACATTAAAATAATAAATTACAAAAAATATGACTTACAAATTAATCTACCACATTATTTTTACTGAAATATGTAAAAATTACTAAAACAAAAAAACAGTAAAGGTATATATAAATATTAAGAAAAAATTTAAAGAAAAAAAAACACTTAAAAACTAACAAAGTTACTCAAATTAAAACTGAAAATACAAAAATATAAGCAACTTCTAAATATTAATACATACTATAATAGCATATAAATAATACTAAAACACTGGTCTGAAGAAACAGTGACCTGTCAAACGAATCTGGTCAGATATGGATTCATTTCCTACAGGTTTGTAACCTTGAAATCGTTTCAGACAGACAAAATATACAAAAAGGGATGAAACGGGACACTAGACAGGGTTTCTGTGCCACACTTGTGTAAAACCCCTCAGTAAAGGCTGCGGTGTTAGGATCTGTTGGGACGGCGTCTCACATGTCTTTGATTCCCACTCCAGGACACTCGTCTATGATGACGATGCCGTGGCGGTCGGCCATCTGCAGGATCTCCTCGGCGTAGGGATAGTGACTGGTGCGGAACGAGTTCACCCCCATCCACTTCATCAGGTTAAAGTCCTTCACCACCAGAGGCCAGTCGAAGCCTTTCCCTCGGATCTGCCACACAAACCCTGTCTTTCAGTGAGGTGACAAGCACTGAGATCTGATACAGTGTATTACTCTAACAGCAGCTGTGTGTCTGTGAACTCTGACTCTGAGCAAACATCAGCTATAATAACAGAAGTAGTTGTGTGGTGGAGCGGTCGAGTTAATAGCTGATATCAGCTGCTTTTACCACGACCGCGCTCTTAAAGCCACATTCTGTCAGCATTTACTCTGCAATCTTGTCGTTTCAAACCCATATGACTTTCTTTCTTCCACAGCAGAATGTTAACACTGAGCTTAATGATAAAATAAAAGAAGATGATCCAAGTTTAAGTGCTAAAATGACTAAAGCTGAAATTGAAATAAAAATCAGTTAAAGATAGATGTATTATTCCCCCTCAAGAAAAGGAAAAAAAAAAAATGACCAAATCACATAACAAATATACATAAAACTGAAATACTCAAAATATTAATAAATATAAAAGAGGGGCATGTGCATATTTATTCAGTCGTATTCAGATTAGAATTAGAAATGTACTCAAATTACAAAAACTAAATCTGATATAAAAATAAATTAAAGCTAAAATGAAACACACACACACACACACACACACACACAAATAAAAACGACAAAAGCATATAACAACATTACCAAAACTTAAAGTAAAATAAATAGAAACAAATGCATAAAATAAGCTCAAAATATTAATAAATATGAAAGAAATGACAGAATTCCAAAAAAATGGAAGTTCAAAAATAACTAAAACTAAATAAAAAAATAAAATAAATTCAAATAAAAAAAAGAATAAAAATTACCAAAACAAACTCAAATTAAAAGGAAAACTGATAATACATAATAAAAAGCTCAAAATATTATTATTATTAATAATAATAAAAGGAAATCCTTTGCATGTTCATTCTTTTATTTTTGCATTATAATCGGGATTAGAATAAATTGGAATGAATAATTTTTCCTAGGCAACTAATTGAAATAAAATAAGTTAATGTACTAAAATTACTGAAATAAAAACAAAATAAAGATGAATTAAAATGCAAAAAAAGAGAAAAAGAATAAGCAACAGTTACAAAAACAGAAACTAAAATTTAAAAGGAAAACTGATAATAAATAAAATAACTATTAATAATATAATCAAATATAATAAAAGATAACCGTGTCTATGTGCATGCATTTTTTGCATTGTAATTATAATTAGAATAAATTAGAATTGTTGCCTTGGCAACCAACAGAAATAAGTTTAAATACTAAAACTACTAAAATTGAAAATAAATAAAACTAAACATATAAAAGAAAAGATCATGTATTCATTCAGTTGCATTGTAACCGGCACACAAGAGCCAGTGCATTTCCTGATGCAGTGAAAATGTGAGATTTCAGAGCTCTGATTATCGATTTTCAATGCATACCGTTTCAGTCTGCTCTGCACGCAAAGCTATCATATGATTTCATACGACTCTCATATTTCAGTCTTATGAGCTACTTTATGGTGTCTTTTTTGGAGCCTGTCAGCATCCAAACCTCAACTTTTGCATTTCACAGAAGAAAGAAAGAAAGTCATAGAGGTTTGAGTATATGATATTCTCTAGGTATCAGTCAGTCAGAGCTCAGTGTTGTGTCTGGCTTTGCTGCCCTCTGGTGTCACTCACATCTGCGTCCTCGTGTTTGTTGACCCCGTGGAAGTAAAACGGCTTGTTGTTGATGAGAAACTGTGTGCTGGTGACTTTAACGGTCCGAATTCCCACAGGAAGAGTGTAAACGTCCGTCTGTCCGTCCTCTGCTGTCACCTGAACCTACAAAACCAGATCAGACAGGATTTCATGGGTCCATCGCATTTTAAGAGCAATATTCATCTACATATACAGTATTTTAAACTGGATAATTTTAATGCATGAAAAATGCCATGCAGAAACATCTGTTAATATTTTCATGCAGAAACATCTGTTAATATTAATGCTGCAAACAATCAATATATTGAATTTATAATGATTAAAAAAAATAAAATAAAAATATTGTTATTTTAAATAAAATAACTGAAATAAAATATGAACTTTGTATCTAGTTTCATTTTCATTAAGTTCACCTTATTAACATAACTAAAACTAAACATATATATATATATATATATATATATATGTAGACATATTATTTATATAGACATATTAAGAAAATCTAAACTTGATAAAATTACTAAACCTATAACAAACTTATTAAAAATATAAAAATAAAACTAATTCAGTTTATTAATAAAACCTACTAAAATAATACTGATTTCATGGAAATTAATCAAATTTTCATTTAGTTTACAAATGATTTATGTAATAGTACATTACAAGTTATTTGTACACGTGATTTATTTAATAGAATTTTAAATCAATTCACACAGTTTGAACCAGGAGTAATATATAGTTTTTGTTATTTGAAATAAAATAAACATTAACTGAAATAAAATAAAATATGAACTTATTTTTTTCCTCTAGTTTCCAATGCAACATTTCTCCTTTTCATTTAGGTTACCTTTATGTACTAAAATAACTGAAACTCAAACGAATAATAAAAATAAGAATAAATAAAAACTATAAATAAAAAACAAAATTACTACAACTTTAAGAAAAAAAAAAAAAAACTATTAATAAAAACTATAATAGTATCTTAATGATACTAAAATAGCACTGGTTTGAACTGACAGAAATTAATCTCTTTACAATAAGGTTTGATTTGTTGACATTAAATAAGTACATTAGTTCAGATGAATACTTCTAAAGCATTTGCACGCCCAGAGGAAACTGCTCTCGGCACTGACCTCCATGGAGTAAAGGTAAGCTGGGTTTTCATGCATCAGGTACGGCCACCACAGGCTGACGTCTGTGACTTTGAGGACTCCTCTCGAGCCGTCGGCCGAAGCCACGCATCTGCCGTCCTGAGCCGAGAGCGTGACTTTCACAGCGGGTTTAGAGCTGCCCAACACAGACACGTTATAACTGACCAGCCCTAAAACACAGGACACACACATATGATCCGATGAGTCGGACGAAATCAATGGACATTTATAAAGTTCAGCTCTACAGGCAGCGTCTGTAGGCCTAAAGTAATCATAGAGCATAATGTCACTCAGACAAAGTATAATAACTAAAACAATGCAAAATATGAATGATTTATAGGCAATATTATGCTAAACAGGCATTTCATAATGGAGCAAGAAGTCGGTGGACTGCTTTGACAACAGCTTTTCAATACAATAAACACAATACAATACAACTTTAGTGTTTGTTAACCAAGAACTTTGAGAAGCCAGCAATATAAAAGATGCTAAAAACAACATAGCACATACAAACAATACATGCATATTTCTGATCTGAACATGTAGTACCTTTCTAAATAAACACAATATAGGATTTTATTTCCCATAAAAAATAAAAAAACTGTGTAAAAAATTTTTTTTTGAGTATTAAGACTATTTCAGTCTATTTCACAATTTCACTTTGATTTAATGTGTTACTTATTTTCCTTTATAATTATTTGTTAATTTTACCAGCATTTTCTGAGTTAAAAGTATTAATTTTGTGCATGAAGCAACACAATAAATGTATATTAAAGAAAAAAAGACTTTGAAGGAAGGTCAGTTCACTCAAATGTTATTTCTTGCACTCAAATATTATTTAAAGTGTATATTTCTGTTTCTATGGAAACTTACAATCAAGTTACAACTGTCCTGCTGTTCTGTTAAAAAATAAGGTGTATAATGACCAGGGTGCTTACCGATGTTATCAGAGAAGGTCGTCTCCACTGTGATGTCATCAATGTGTGCCTTGGGTGTGGTGTACAGCAGGACAGATCGATGAATTCCAGCGTAGTTGAAGAAATCAAAGTTAGTGTTCTGAATGAAGTAGCCAGCCGGGTATCTGAGAGGAAAAGAAGATGGCAAAGGCATAAAATATCTAGGACGAGAGATCATGTGGCTTTTAATAATCTACTGGTTATAGCCTTCAGTATGATTATCCACTGACTTAAACGATCTGAACGGGATATGGGGCCGCAGGGGAGAGCTAGGGGAATCTGAATTAGGGAATCTAATTATAATAATAATAAAATATACAGAAATCAGGTTTACATAAGTACACAAACAAAAATTAGATTAAGATAGAAAATATGTAAGTAAATACAGAATACATCTAACAGACAGTGCTATAATGAGAAGCCAAAAGTGTATTAATTAACATAAATATTTTCCAAATAATATTTAGGCATTTATAATAAGGGGTTGGGTAACGCTTATCACTATTGTCGCCAGCTTGGAGCCAAGTATCAATATTTTATTGTATAAATTGCAAATACGAAAATATTGAATAATAAAATAATTTGCATACAACATTTTTTGACTGTTTGTAATTCTATGGATTGATGTCTGCAAAAATGTAATAAATCACAATATGTCATACTCATGTTTAAAATTGCAATAATATCTAATTGTGTTCATATTTAATCATTCGGCCTCCCAAACCTATTTTATAAATGTTTAGAGTAAAATGTACATTTAAAAAAAATAATAAAAAATGTTAAGGTGTCCCTGTTACAGTATAATTATACATTCAAGTACTGAGTAATAACTACATGTACTTACTATAGGGTTACTTGCATGTAATTATGCATAATTTATTGTTATTATAATAGTAAGTACATGTAACAAGGACACCTAAAATAAAGTGATACCAAAATCTGAATTAAATAATAAACAATAATTTAAATAAAAAATTAGTTTAAAATAAGTAAATAAATAATACACAGTGCAATGAGTAGAAAATTAACTATTTTTTGACTAATATTTAAACATTTATATTATATCTTACTATACAGTATAAATCAAATTTTAGGATGGGTTTCCTCGCAGGAGAATGACGATATTTTGGGGCTCTGTAGCATCTATTGGAAACTCCTTTGTTAACCCGACCCGTTTTCAGTGATTTTAGGGCACTATATGGACACATCGATGAGGTCTGACCTGGTGTGATCGTTCATGTACTGGATGGTTCCCGGTGGAAGCGTCTCAAGAGTTAAAGTGTTGTTCACAGCGATTGTGATTCGACACGCACTCCCACTCGACTGCCGCAGCACGCCGCTGATGTCCGCCTCAAACGGGAGATGGCCGCCCACGTGCTCGGTCACCTTGACCCCGTTCACCCACTGTGAGATGGACACACCACAGATCATGAGACTGTGACTAATCATGAGTCAAAGACAACCATCTGCATCCCACAGACTTACAAGCACTGAGTAATAGTGAGCGCTTCCCACTCGGAGCACGATCCGCGTTCCTTGGTCCTGGATCCAGCGCGCCGGCACCCATACGTCCTTCTCATACCACACCCAGCCAATGAAATCACGGATTTTGGAGTCTTGTGTGATGTCATTGTAGCTGGACGGCACCGGCATGTCAATAACAGGCCCCGTCTGGAATAAAAATCACAAAAATAAACACCTAAAAACACTTAAATGTGTTTATATGCAATATCATGCAGTTATATAAATTGGCTGACTTTGACAATAGTCTCTAATTAAGATGGCAGCGTTTCTGGGAATATACAACATTTTATTCTGATTACAGCATTTGGTACTCTTCTTAATAAAGAGGATGTTACTTCTCAAGAAACCTTACACAACACACATATTGCACATCAGTTTATTGTGCAACAACTGATCAGGGAATGAATGCAAAGGATTATGCTGAAATAAATAATAAGACCCCAGATTAAAATAACTAGGTAAATGTAATTCAAATAAATTAGAAAAGTTATTTACATAATAATAATACATTTTCTTAATTAATAATATGGTACGTAATTGTAACAGTATATTATAGAAAGCAGAAAACAAGTGTAATGTAGTATTATAGAGTGCTGGGAGTCCATGGGAATTATTATAGAAAACCAGTGTAAAAAATATAAAAATAAATAAGACACTAGATTATATTAAATGGATTTAATTAACATAAAATGTAAAAATAAAATAATAATATGATACATAACTATAACAGCACACGATATATGTAAATCAAATAGGTAGGGAGCACCTGGGGTTCATGGAAAATATTAGAGAAAAACTGTAAGAAATATTAAATAATTAAATAAATAAGGTACAAGAATAACTAAATTTAACTCAAATCATTTTTTTTTTATATTTAAATGATGATATATTTCAATAAGTGAATAAATAATATGGCACAAGACCCTAAAAGTGCTATATATTAAATAGAAATAAAAAAAAACTATATTGTGTGGTTCACAGAAAATATTAGAGAAAAATTATGGGAAAAAACTAAAACAATTATACATCAATAATCTTAGATTTAACTAACTACATGCATGCATGTGTTATTATTTTTTAATGAATAAAATTAATAATAATTTTTACATTTATTTTAAATTGAGGATGGGGGTCCGTGGCATTTATAAAATTTAAAAATATATATATATATTTTTTTTCCATAAGGTTTATTCAAAACTGAAAGTAGACAGAACAACATTAGGATTTAAAACAATTAGAAGTTACTAAACAAAGTGAATAATAAACAAATTCGCCTTTTATCTCAGATAATTGTGCTGATGTGTATGAATGTAAGCAGTCGGATCTCACGTGACCTGCTCCAGCGGACTCTTGTACCAGTGCTGCTCGAAGCCGCGGTCCCGCTCCGGAGACAGATCCGCTCTGAAGCTCCACAGGCCGCTCACGTCTTTCACTTCTCTGGAGGGCGACTCTGTGGGAAACAGCGCCTGACACACGCTGCACAGAGCGGCCAGAAACACGCGTCTCGCCGCTCGCTCCGCTCCGCTTGAGCCCATCGCGCGCTGCTCGACGCTCTGTTTACACCGAAGCACTTCCGCTGCGCGTCACGACGCTTCCTGCGCAAACACGTCAACAATAATAATAATCATCTGAAAACTACCTCAAACTAAATGTTAATCATGAATTAAAAAAAAGAGACTTATTTATAAGTATTATGCTTGCAATTACCGTTCTATCGTGTAAATATATTTAATTGTTCTATTTTGTGGTTTACGTGCAGAAACATGCTTTAATTGAATTATTTTAGTTTTTGTTTTTCAGCTGCCAACTGTTTTAATTCGTTTTTTCCCATGTTTTATAATAAGGAATATTTTTTAATTAATCTGCTACTTCCATTAGCTAACTGTATTTAGATCATTGTAAATTAAAAAGTTTTTGTTTGCATAATATGTGTGTTCTGTGTATATTTATTATGTATATATAAACACACACACATAAAATATATATTTTGAAAATATATTCATAAATTATAATTTTTTGTGTGTTATATTAGCATCATTATTATACTCATACCTTTTGTTCTTTAATATTTTGAATAGTTTTTAGCTTTATTTTTTAAATGTTAAGTTTTGAAATTTAGTTGTGTTCATTTGTAAGTCGCTTCGGATAAAACATCTGCTAAATGTCTAAATAATAATAATAATAATTTATATAATATTTAATATATACACATAACATAATTTTCTGAAAGATATACTGTATGTGTGTGTATTTATATATACATAATAAATAATACACAGTAAATATACATACATTATGTAAACAAAAACTTTTATTTTGGATGCGATTATCGTGATTAATCGTTTGACAACACTATTAATTATATATGTTTTTATTTATTTTATTTACACTAGGTCTATCGTGGGCTATTCTATCTTATATGTTTATGAAAACAGAAGGACAAAAATAATGTAAGATAAATAATACTTCACAGATTCAAAAATGTAAATAACCTAAAAAGTCAAACTGAGCTGAATGTAATATAAAAGACGAAAGTGCAGGTGTCGTTTCAACCACGAGGGGGCGACAACATATCACTCAAGATTCACTTTACTCTCAAACAGTTCACACTATCTGATATATGTGTGCACAGAATAATGATTCTTTGGCTGCAGAAACTCTTATGCACCTACAGATGAAGGCTCCAGACAGTGCCAGATTTGGATGATAAAATACTTGATAATGCAAACAAATATTGCGAAATATCAGATCAAATAAAGTGCAAAGCACTCATTTTTCTCTTTTAAGCTCTTTGTGTTCTCTTTGAGGTACTCAGGTGTGTTCTAAATGTGGATGCATTTGTGTTTTTGGCCATTCAAATGCATGTTAGATTAAACATGCAGAAGTATTATATTATTGGTTTCTTGTTAACAGTTTGTAGTAAATCCTTTAACCTGAAAACTAAGCAATAACTGCATTTACATTGGACCAAGACCACCCAATGCAGAGAGCTCCAGAGGTCCAACATATTCACTGATACAGAATAAAAAGTGTGGCACAGTACAGACAGATTCAGATCATGTCGTGAGAACGTTTCTAATACACTGGCTACAGAGATGCAATGTAAACAGCACCATGAAGTGCACTTGAGGATGTTTTTAAGCAACTTGACAAGCTATTCTTCAATCAGGATCAGTCTGAGGAGTCTTTTTCTCCTGTAAGTGGACAATATTTTCAATATATTTGTCAATTTCTTTCTTTCTTTGCTTTCGGTCACATTCTGTTAAATTCTCATTAAGTTGCTCGTTCAGTTATCAGATAGTAGAGCGTCCTCTATAGTCATATCAGAGGAACGGCTCGTGATCATTTTCGTTTTTAGTAAGGTCACAACTTATGAAATACTGAGTAATTAATTAAAATGAGCCATCATGTCATGGACAAATCCAGCATTAATTTCCTGTCTTGTTTTCCCAGCAGCACTCTGTAAAGAAAGTCTGTGGTCCCCTGGAGTCCCTCTCATTGTGATTGATTGACTCGAGGGGTCAATTTCCAACATTTTTACCCATTGATGTTATATATGTCATAACACAATATATGATACTAATCCATATTGTTCTGTTGCTTCTTAAAAACACACATTTCCTGCTTTTTGTTTTGGTTATTTATGGTATTAGAGTGCCTTGGAGTTATACGTTTGTTTTGATGAATTAAGCAATCCTGCATCCAAAGAGCAAAGATTTATAGACTACATACCCCAGTAGCATTTTTGCATATTTTTCATTTAGGTAACTGCACGTTTTTATCGCGTAATTCTGACTTTTTTTTGCAATTGCAAGTTTGTATCTCACAATTCAGATTTTCGTCTTTTCACAATTCAGACTTGTCAAGTTTATATCTCTTAAAAAGAGATAAAATGTTGTATTTACATTTTGAATGCTTTTAATTTCATGTCAGAAACTATTTTAATTTGTCATGTAATACAGAATATACATTTATTTGTCATGTGCAAAGGACAGAAAATATCATTCAGAGGTTCTCTAATTAAAATGGCATTAGAGCACATTTACTTGATGGCCATAGGGTTAGGGAGTACAATCAGGATTTAGGAGAATTCCCAGATCTTCACCCCCACTGCCTTTTGCTGTTATTAGAACTACGTAACCATCTAAGTGCTTGAAACGCTCATTTTTGCCTTTCAGGCTGGCCTTACTTTGTGACCCAGTTTCTGTTTGGAAAGCCTACTTGGGCTTAAGTTGTTTGTGAAGTTTGAAAGTTCTGAACATCATGCTTTAGCCTAAAAATGTTCGGTCAAAAACATGAGACAGAGCAGTTTCACTCATTCTTCTTATCATATGAAATTATACAGTTTATTATTGACTTGCATTTTCACAGTCAAAAGAATTTGATTCCTTTATTTACATGCAAACATTTAAGTGTATTAATTTAGCAGATTGTTTTATCCACAAAGCAATTCCTCCTGATCAGACAGAAATTGCCGTATATCACCTTCCACACTTGAAGTTAATTGGCATGACATTGATTTATTTTCTTAGTTCATGTTAGTGTTTGAAACAGCTATTGCCTTTCTCCAGCAGGCAGATATCAGTATTGTTTTCCAAGGTTTCATTTGCCCAGAAAAACCCAGAGGTGACGAGGGTGGAAATTTACAGCAGGTCTTAAACAATCATTGATTTTTTTTGAGTGACTTTTGAACTTCCTGTCAGAGATTTTATCATCTGTTATAAAACAGGAAAACATTTGAATTGGCCTTCAATGCTTTGGGTATATTTTATAACCCATTCAGTTTTTTATTTACTTCGCCAGACCTTGTTTTGACTGGTCAGATGACAGATCTGTTTAACCTTCTTATAACCTTAGTTTCCTGTTCACACTCACTGCATTTGGGGTATATATGACCCCAAAATTTAAAGAATGATTGTGAAAAAAATGTACATTTTTAATAGTACATATAATATATTATTTTTTTTGTTTACTTCTCATCTGTACAGTAATGCTGTGTTTTTGGATATACAAAGTACTTTTGTACCTATTTACCACACAATTCCTCAACTATACCATTAGCTTGCATGTAAAATATTATTTTTTTATGAAAAAAATACTTAAACAATGATCTAAATTAAATATAAGTTGTTTCTGGATATTGATCTAGGTGTTAGCTGTACAATTCTGCCATCTGTTGGTCAAAGACAAACCTTTAGGAATTAAAATTTAAGAAAGAAATTGTATTGTCCATAGATACCCAGAAGAGGGCAATAGAGATCCATTCATTTTACTGGATGTAGCCAACTGCTCATATTATAACTTTTGTGATAGATTTTGTGAATTTATACATGTATAAACATTATTAAAGACATTAAAAATAAATATTCTTTCAAATAGTAGAATTTTGGTCGTTTTTGAAGCGATTTGAAATGTCTGTTTTTACAAAATACCACAGAAATTGCCACATAAGAAACACCTAAAGGACAAGACTTAGAATCAGATTGTAGTTGAATATTATTTATTTTAATGAACCAAATGTCTCAAATGGCTCAGAGTCATCGCCCTCAGTGTCTTCCAGGCATGATTCAGTTTCACTTGAATCAAGCAGGCAATCTAAAGTCTCCAGGAGAGTGTAACGCTTTGCCATACTGACACAGAATGAACTGTGTGACACCAAAGACCCTCTTTTATACCTTTGGTGTGGGAACTATTTCTTTGTTTTCAAAATAAAGTTGCAGCTCTTAGATCTCAGAGTAAACTTTCTCAAAGTTGAACAGGTCAGTTGCCTTTCATCTCTCCCTTGCTCTCTCTGTCTGTGTGTGTGTGTGTGTGTGTGTGTGTGTGTGTGTGTGTGTGTGTGCGCGTGCGCATGTGTGTCTGTGTGTGTGTGTGTGTGTGTGTGTGTGTGTGTGTGTGTGCGCGTGCGCATGTGTGTGTGCATTAGGTCTCACCCCTTTTATCTTTGTTCTGCATTTGTGGCTGATTTTATTTGGCTGTGGCAGTCATACCTGTCTGTGTGTGTGTGTGTGTGTGTGTGTGTGTGTGTGTGTGTGTGTTGAGTGAGCATGTCTTTTCTACATTGCATTTTTGCTCTAGTACCAGGCCTTCATTTCTGTGTGGAAATTTTCAGATTTATGCTGGAATTATTGATTTTATTTGTCAATTTCTAAAAAAAATGCTTTCAATTGGAGTCACACCTGTGTGTGTGTTTGTGTGCGTGAGCATGTGTGTGTGCAAGTGATCATGTTCGTTCCACATTACATTTGTGCTCTAGTACCAGGACTTCATTGTGGTATGGAAATTTTCAGGTTTATTCTGGATTTACAGATTTTTTTTGACAAATGAAAAATAAAAAACATTTTTTTTTTGATTTTCATATATCATATAAAAAGGTATACCAAAGGTCATGAGTGTGACTTTTTTTTTTACATACCTTTAGAACAACCAAATCAAGCCCAGTTTTTTTGTGTGTGTATGGATAGATAATTTAGAAAAAGTCACAAGATTTTATTCCACTGAGATAAAGGGAACCATTATTTTTAACTAAAGAAAAGTCGCTTGGGGTCATATTGACCCCAGAGGATAACTTAAGGTTAATCAGAAGAGCAGAGATATCATTAAATGACATTCAGTGTCTGTGTGCTTAAATGAAGATGCTCACCCAAATGTGCTGAGAATGTGCTCACCCTCAGGCCATCCAAAATGTGTCATTGCATCTCTTGCTCACCAATGGATGCTCTGCAGTGAATGGGTGCCGTCAAACAGCTGATAAAAACATCACAATAATCCACAAGTAATCCACACGTCTCCAGTCCATCAGTTAATGTCTTGAGAAGACAAAAGAAACAAATCCATCATTAAGACATTTTAACTAAAATACAAGTCCATAATCCATAACGCTTTGATGTCTCTCACATCAAAATCCAGCCACATATTTGTTTAGAGCTGTTTTGTCTTGTAATCGCTGCTTGATCTGTGCAGATTTCTCTCCTGATTCAGACCTGAACACTTTTTCACTGGAGGAAGCGTTATAATGTATTATGGACTCGTATTTTAGTAAAAACATCTTAGTTATGGATTTTTTTCATCTTTTGTGTTCTCCAGATGTTAACTGATGGACTGGAGTGGTGTGGATTATTGTGATGTTTTTATCAGCTGTTTGGACTCTCATTCTGACGGCACCCATTCACTGCAGAGCATCCATTGCTGAGCTAATTTTCTCCAAATCTGATGAAGAAACCAACTCATCCCAATCTTGGATGGCCTGAGGCTGAGTAAACTTTTAAATAAAAAGTATATCTTATTTTGTAAAGTTAAATGAACAAAAATGTATTATTTCTCTCAACCAATCATCTGTCTTTCTGCATTTGTTCAGATGCATCTCTAAAGCATCCTGTTTTCTACATTGTTAAATTTTATATTGTATAAACATGTGTTTCTTATCACATCTTCCACCTGGATGTTTATGAGACCAGGAAGAGAAATCCGTTTCCTTCAGATTTCTATACATCCTTCTAGGAAGATCCTAAAGTCCTTGTCTTCCGTCAGACAAATCTGTGCCATGTCTGTTCTCTGTGACAACATGCTGCTTCTTTTGGACACATTTATTGACTTAATCACTTGAATCTCTCTCAGATTTGACTGATGTAGAATGATAGAGTGTGTGTGTGTGTGTGTGTGTTTGTGTGTGTGTTTGTGGATTGACGTAATGAGGGTAGCTTGCGACAGCGTTCTGTCTCTGAAATGACATAAAATCAGATACGAGGATAAAGTGAAGTGTTTCTTGACGCCTGTCATCGAATCTCTAATTCTTGCTTGTGTCTGAGTCACAGAAGATTATAACCTCAGCTCGTTCTTCACTCATGCTGCATACTTTATTAATTCAAACTAGAAGTATATCAAAATAAAATGGCTTTTTTATATGCATGTGCTCTGTTTAACCTTTTTTGGACAAAGTAATTAAATTCAAAATTACATTAAAGCCTGGAGCCTCATTGATGAAAAACAAGCAGAATGAAACATTCATAAAGTCATTCTTACATAAATTACATAAATTCTTACATAAATTGTTGCATCATTTACGTTGCATTATTCATTCTGCTTATTTTGTGAATGAGATCTTTGATTCTGAGGTTAGTGTGATTTCTCTCATTGGTTGCTAGGATGTTGCTATGCTGTTGCTAGGTTTTTCTGAATGGTTGCCATATGGTTGCTCTGGTTCAGATTGTTCAGGTTCTGGGTTGTTGCTAGATACATGTTTAATGACCCAATCCCAAACGAAAGCAGAATGAATTTGTGTGTGAATAATGATAAAATCATTCTTGCATAAAATATTGCATCATTTACGTTGCATTAGGGCTGGATGATATGGCAAAAATGTTGATCTAGTTTTTTTCAGAACATTTGACAAATTCTCGATTTTTAAAATTTTTAATGGCACAATTTTTGAATGGCACCTAGTGATATATTCTACTTATGGCCCTTCACAGATGTTGCTAGGGTTTTGCTATGTGGTATCTAGGGTCTTCGGGGTTGTTGTTGGTAGGTGCTTTTTAATGGCCCAAGTCAAAAGATTCCTGAAGCAGCACTAATATTATAATGCTCCGGAGTTGTAAATGGTAGCCAGGCAGTTGCTATGCAGTTGAATGTTTTTAGAATGTTGTTCTGTGGTTGCTAAGGTTTTTTTGAATGGTTTTCAAAATGTTGCCATTTCATTCATATAGAATTTTGAGTGATTTGCTACATGATCAGAGTGTTATTGATCTAGTGTGTTCTGGCTGGTTGCTAGGGTTTTGCTATGTGGTTGCTAGGGTCTTCTGGGTTGTTGCTAGGTGCTTTTTTAATGACAGCACTCATGTTTTCATTAACGAATGACCTTGTTCTGCACACTTGGTTCTGTCTCAGTCTGATGTGTCAGTAGTGACTGATGATCTGCTCAAGGAAAGGAAGTCGTTGGAGTTTTTTTTTGGCGCGTGTGTCCCATTAAGCCCCAGTGTCCTGGCATCAGTGCCAGCATGCTGACGCATCATTCGCTGCTTTACTCCGATCATCAGCACACTTGAGTCAGACCCGGCGAGCACTGGCACTGCAAATGTAGGATACAAGAACTCGATCTGAAACATTTCTCATGCACAGTTTTTTTACCTGTACAGTTACAAAAAAGGCCTGATTACTGAGCCGCATCCTGGTGGAAATGCACTGGGAGAGCGAACGCCCAGCGAGACTCCAGCTGGTGGCAGATTGTGTGTGTAGGCGCAGTTGTGACAGAAGGAAACGATCTCTTAAGGCCAGTAGTGGCACCTGTGCTGTGCCAGAGCGGCGTGCCAACAGCCCTGCTGCTGTCACTTCTTTCTCTAAGTCTCTGTCCCTAAGAAATAATGGTGACATGCTTGAAAGACCCCATGAAATCAAAAAGCGAGTTTTGTGGCTTTTAGTCAATGTGTGTGTGTATATATTCAGAAATGTATTCATTGAAATTCTTTACAGTTTTTTTTACATGGTTTGATGTATAACAGGCAAGATTCAATTAGTTAAAAATATGCACATAAATGGTAAAAGCATCAGTGTTTCTGATTAATGTCTGATTAATGAGCCGTGACGCTCTCATTCAGTTCTGATGCTTTCTGAGCCTGTGCTGTCCAGGGTTAGTAAACTTAACTAAAACTAAAACTAGAAAAATTGAAGCTTATTTTTTGCTACAGATTAATTGCTGCTTTTTATCTCATAAATTGGACTTTTTGATGTAACTCAGACTTGTAACATAAATTTGCAATTCTGAGAAGAAACTTCTGAATTGTTAGCTATAAACATGCAACTGCAAGAATAAAAGTCAGAATTGTGAGCGAAAATGTCGCAATTATCTTTTTTATAATCTTTATTTCATGGTTGCTAGGGAGTTGCTATGAAGTTGCATTTTTTGAATAGCTTTTAGAATGTTGCTAGGGATTTCAAGATTGTAGCATGTTTAATGGCTACATAAATGGCTTGAGGAAAATGTTGCATCATTTATATTGCATTATTCATTCTGCCCATACAGGTTTAGTATACTTAACTAAAACTCTAAAAAAATGGAAGCTTATTCTTGCCACAGGTGATTGATGCTTTCTATCTTACAACTTTAAAAAAAAAATGTATACACTCAGAATTGTAAGATAAAAACACAACTGCAAAAATAAAGGTCAGAAATGTAAGATAAAAAGTTGCAATTATCTCTTTTTTTTTCTGTAGTGAAAAAACAACAACAACACAGACGTGTAAACTAACAATTCTGAGAAAAAAATGGTCTTACTGAAAATTGTAAGATATTAACTCACAGTTGTGAAATGAAAATTTGCAGTTACATTTTTAATTTATTTATTTTATGATAGAAACAAGCTTCCATAAAAAAATTTTGTTACTTAAAATAAAATAAACTTTAACCAAAATAATAAAATAATTAAAAACATAAGCTTATTTTATTTGATCTAGTTCCAATGCATTCCTCTTTTTCATATAGTTTATCTTGATGTACTAAAATAACTTAAATTAAAATAAATAAATATTTGAAAAACTATATAGATGTTTTATAAACATAAAAACACACAACAAAATTACTTAAACCTTAAAATTAAAATGGAAATAAAAATAAAAGCATATCCAAAATATTTACAAAAACTATAATAGTATGATGCTAAAATAATAATAATACTGTCTGAAAAGCATCAGACAAATATATCCAAATATATATTACTCCAGTCCATTCACACACTGAGAACAGTGTAGCAGATAGTTTCACACACACACACACACACACACACACACACACACACACCCACACACACACACACATGTTGGTTTTTGTGGTTTATGGGGACTCTCCATAGGCGTAATGGTTTTTATTCTGAACAAACTGTGTGTGCTATTGCCCTACACCAACCCTACACCTAAACTTAGCCCTCACAGGAGACTTTGTGCATTTTTAGATTTTCAAAAAAACACAATTTAGTATGTTTTTTAAGCCTTTTGAATTACGGGGACATAAGCAGTGTCCTCATAAACCACCTTCATATTGTAATACCTCTGTCATACCCATGTCATTACACACATTTGTGTCCTCATAAACCACATAAACATGCACACACACACACACACACACACACACACACACACACCTACACACACACACACACACTCACACACACACACACACACACACACACACACACACACACACACACACACTCACACACACACACACACACACACACATGTTGGGTTTCCATGTTTTATGGGGACATCCCATAGGCGTAATGGTTTTTATACTGTACAATCTGTATGTGCTATTGCCCTACACCAACCCTACACCTAAACTTAGCCCTCACAGGAAACATGCTGCATTTTTAGATTTTCAAAAAACTTTATGCTGTATGATTTATAAGCTTGTTTCCTCATGGGGACCAAAAAATGTCCCCACAAGATTAAGATTTACTGGTATTACTATCCTTGTGGGGACATTTGGTCCCCAGGACGTGATAAATACCAGGTGCACACACACACACACTCTCACACACACACACACACATACACTGATGCACCTGAGATGAGCCGCAGACAGGGTTTATTTGTCTCTTGGTGGATTTTGTGGCTCATTTCAGCTCCATTAGAGCAGAACGAGCAGCACATGAGGAGAACAGGATGACGGGTGACAAATGCGACCCCCATATGGAGCCGCCGTGTGTTTGAGTGACAAGAGCTCTTGTGCTGATATTTCAGAGCTAGAGGAACGTCTGGGTGATTGAAATATTCCATTAGTTTTCATTATGTAGGCAGAAAGCTATTCTGCTCCACTCCCGAAACATGAATGTTGTTTCAGTGACATGATTCCCACAGCGATCTGTGAGCTGCAATAATCCTCTGCAGTGAATGGGTGCCGTCAGAATTTCATTATTTCATGCCAAATGCATGAAGAAAAACTCACACATGACATCTTTCATGTCACATTTTTCTCCTTAAATAGCAATAAGAGCAAATGGAGACTATTGCAGATGTTTCTTCTGAGGAAAAGACCCAGTAATCTTACATCTTCTATAGAGTTTCAGTAGAGATTGCATCAGATTCCCCTGCTTATGCACATTCATTTTATAACTCTTGCTGTATTTACACTTATGCGTTTGGCAGATGCTTTGCATTGCAATGAAGGTGCAATATACATTTTCTTGCATTCAAACTCATTTCTCCTGAGGGATTTTATTTGATGCTTTGATGATCCGTAACTGAGAACTCAATTAAATCTTCTCAGCTATGAAAGATCAACCTCTGATCATTATAATGAAAGTTTCCCTGGGCAATGTAAGACTGTATCTATGCAGATTGTAGGATAATAAGTAACAAAATAAACGGATGAACTCTACATGACATAGACTGCATGTTGTGCTCCACAAATTACAAGCGCTGCATCGCATGCTTGCTGTCAGAGATGCTATAAAAGAGCGAGAAGCATCGTCTCAATCTCATTAGCTCTCCATCAGCGTGTGTGTGTGTGTGTGTGTGTGTGGGCGGCTTATGCAAATGCCGCTCTGTTAATGGAGAGCAGAACTAATTGAGTGAAACTGAAGCAGCGGTCCTGAGAGATGCACTGAGAATGCCTGTTTTGTGCAGCATTTTTCAGCCTCTTCACACCCTCCTCTTCCCTTTGAACAGATGATTGGCAGCAGAGCAGAGGATTATGGGATACCTGATGTAAAATAGTGTTTGTTTGTTTGTTTGTTTTTTTACTTTAAGATTGACATTAATATTTAACATTTGATTATTTTATTATGGATTTTTTTTCCCTATAGGTTTATATTTTGGATTGACATTAATATTTAATATTTAATATTTTTTCCCTGTATTATTTAACATTTTTAGTTTAAGATTGACATATATATTTATATTTTGTAATTAATATTTAACATTTAATTATTTTTTCCTGTATTATTTAACATTTTTAGTTTAAGATTGACATATATATTTATATTTTGTAATTAATATTTAACATTTAATTATTTTTTCCTGTATTATTTAACATTTTTAGTTTAAGATTGACATATATATTTATATTTTGTTATTAATATTTAACATTTAATTATTTTTTCCTGTATTATTTAACATTTTTAGTTTAAGATTGACATATATATTTATATTTTGTAATTAATATTTAACATTTAATTATTTTTTCCTGTATTATTTAACATTTTTAGTTTAAGATTGACATATATATTTATATTTTGTAATTAATATTTAACATTTCATAATTTTTTCCTGTATTATTTAACATTTTTAGTTTAAGATTGACATATATATTTATATTTTGTAATTAATATTTAACATTTCATTATTTTATGTTAATTTTTTGTCCAGTATAGGTTTTTTAGCTTAAGATTGACATTGCTATTTAAAATTTTACTGTTAAATATTTTTTGTCCAGTAGAGTGTCAAATATATATATATATATAATATATAGTTAACATTAATTATTTATTTAATTTGTCTAGTAGGATTTAAGTTTTGCTGACACATTTGATTGACATTTAATTATTTTATGTTAAGTATTTTTTTGTCTGGTATTTAAGGTTTATATTTAAAATGTACATTTAAAATAAAGATTGTAATATTTTATTAAATTGACTATTTGGAAATATATTTAATACATTAAAAAAACAGTATATTGATGGCATGAATAATGGTTGCATTATTTTCTCGAATGCATATTTAGGCAAAGTTAAGCCGTTTTAGTGGCTTTTTTGTTTACAATCAAAGAAAGACAGAATGAAGGACAAAAGAGGATAAAAGCAGAAAGATGCTGTTGTGTCATTTAGAGATGATTTAGAGTGAGAACAGGAGAGACTCTGGCAATCCCTCACATTCTCCTTCCTCTGTGCGGAAATGTGACTGATGAATAATTCATTCCGCTGCGGCCGTGAATAATGAATGAGCCCGTGTGATTAAAGAGAGGTATGCTAATTAAGAGAGAGAGCGAGTGTGTGTGCTATAACATTATTAGCCAACACATTCAACAATGTTAATGTCATTAACTCAAGAACATCCTCGTTTCTCAAAATAGAGCTTGCAGAAATCAAGTTGCCTATCAAGTTCCCTAAAAACTTTGTCAACATCCTTTGACACTCTTGAATTGAGCATAAGCAATGTTTTCATCATGGTGTTAATATGCAGTTGCTATGGTGTTTAGGGCTGTTACCGAGGTGTTGCTGTTCAGTTCCTCTAGTCTCTGCGATATTCCATGTATATTTTTCTTCATATGATGCTGATGCTGAAAGTAACATACAATTTGAATGTATTGAAACATCTAAAACATAAATGTTATTACATATTTACAGCTACAAAATGTTAAATATTCATAAACCTTTTATATTATAAAGATGCTTGTATTGATGCACATTTATTACTTTATTGATAAATAAAAAAGCTTCTTCAAATGTTAACTATATGTTTAACACAATTTTATGTTAATTACTTTGTCCAGTAGGTTTTAAGATTTTTTTTAGTTTTAATGCACATTTTTGTTTAATGCTGAAATGTATAATTTGGACATTTCAAAACACCTAAAAAACAAAACTCCTAACAATTTTTCTAAACTCTTAAACACCAACACACCTATAACCCACAATTCGCAAAAAAAATCACACATTGTAAACTAAACTCCAACACTCATTTTCAAAATACAATAATGCACTATGTCTACCAAAACACTGCAAACATGTTTCAAGATCAAATTATTATTCCACAACACTAACACATGTTCTCTTCCAACAGGAACATTTAGTCAATCATAGCACACCATCATAAAAGCAAGGAATTACAGAAACTGCACTATATGCGTCAGATCTGCCCTCATACAATACTACATTGTATTGATCATAAATTGTGCAGTTTTTCTGAAGCCTCTCTACATTTTTGTTTCATTGGGTTTGGTAAATGCATGCATTTTGTTTCTTTTGCTACATAAATTCAACATTCAAAAAAAAAATGAATGACCCATCTCAGAGTAGCTTTACAGAATGTACAGATTGTAAAAAAACCCGGCAATATCTGTTTTAAGTTATTTTATGCTAGTTTTTGTTTTGATATTAAATTTTTAAGTTGCTTTTTGTTATGGGTCATGTTTTTTTGTTTTTTTTGTTTTATGATTTACGTTGTCTTATGTTAAGCTGTTCTGTGTTACGTTTAAAGTTATTTGTTAGAACATAACACATACTTGAAATGTTCAAAAACCTAAAGCACTCTATAATTAATTTCTATATTTGTTCTAATATATCTATTTGTCCTGTTGCTTCTTAAGTATTAATTTCTTATTTTATTGCTGACTGTTTACTACTTTTCAGTTATTCCTTGAGAGTTTTCTGCTTACACAATTAGGCTTGTGTTAGGTTTTGCTGTGATATGAAAGTTCATGTTGAGAACTGTGACATTTTTCCAGTAAAATAACCTCTAAAATCTAAATCATGATATATATTGTTATCATGAAATAAAATTACTTTTACATCTTGATATAATATTTTGGTTACATCGCCACACCTTAAGTAATGTTAAGTTTATGTTTGTGTTGAGAGGTTTGTACAGGGTTTGGCTTGAGTCTTATGCTGAGATCATCTTACAGGAGACGTGGCACAGGTAAAAGAAAATACAAAACACCAGAAAGATATCCCTTCGTCTTAACACAGTCCAGCTATCTGTGCCACATATAAGGACAAAGTTGTTGAAAAAATAAACATTTTCTTAAAAGAAATAAGGTATTTATTTTGACATCTGGAAATTGCATATGCAAAATGAGACAGACAGAACAGGTTTGTAAATGTGAGATGAAATCCAGTAGTTTTATTCTGTCTGCAGCTGATAATTCACAACCCAAACACATTGTGTTCGACACAAACTGTGTTTATCCTCGCTGCTAGTGAAACAGTATTTAATGTCATCTGGGTTGTGTTTTCTTTTACCCTGTGTAGTTTTATTCATTGTTCTCGAGGATGAGGGCGTCACACGTGTCTAATTTAACCTGTTTACAGACGAATTTGCCCAAATACCATAGAGTTTTTCCACCATAGAGACTTCGATAACAATGATATGGATAGTTTTCTCCACCCTCGCAAATCTGTTGTCCTACCTTTATGTGATTGTGTGGTTCAGAACAGATTCAGGTTGCATCGCAGCAGCGGAGGACATGGGTTTAGACCACAGTAGGTTGACATAGATGGTTATGTTTTGCTTTTTTCTTGTTTGGATTAAGATTAAGATCTATGCCACAGCCATATCACCCTGCAGCCCAAGACTGGTTGCCCACTGAAGCTAAGCAGGGTTGAGCTGGTCAGTACCTGGATGGGAGACTTCCTGGGAAAACTAGGTTGCTGTTGGAAGAGGTGTTAGTGAGGCCAGCAGGGGGTGCTCACCCTGCGGTCTGTGTGGGTCCTAACGCCCCGGTATAGTGACGGGGACACTATACTGTCAAAAAAAGCACCGTCTTTCGGATGAGACGTTAAACCGAGGTCCTGACTCTCTGTGGTCATAAAAAATCCTAGGATGTCTTTCAAAAAGAGTAGAGGTGTGACCTCGGCATCCTGGCCAAATTTCCCCATTGGTCTCTGACCATCATGGCCTCCTAATCATCCCCTTACACTGATTGTCTCCTCTCCACCAGTAAGCTGGTGTGTGGTGGGCGTTCTGGCACACTATGGCTGCCGTCGCATCATCCAGGTGGATGCTGCACACTGGTGGTGGACGAGGAGACACCACCCCTCACAATGTAGAGCGCTTTGAGTGCTTAGAAAAGCAGAAAAGCGCTATATAAATGTAATGAATTATTATTATTATTATTATTATTATGTGACAAACTGGGTCAGATCTCAGCTCCATCACTCAGTTTTAGCGATTGCTGATGCAGTTGTTGACTTCTGGAGCTCTTTTGACTTGGTCTAGTGAGAGACTGGCAACCACATCATTCCAGAGAGTTCTGCACATCATATTTCTCAAAATCTCAAAAATTGTTCATTTACATCTGAGCAAAGTTACCCCACCAATAAATATAAAAAGACCCTCCAGCTAAGACAGAAATTGTTGATCTGTCTTTGCGTGTGTTCTTTCCTGCCAAATTTCATATTTTTTCACAAATTCCATATCCTTTATTTTTTCTGGATTCCTTTTTATTAGTTTAAGGAAAGTCAAAAAGCCTGTATCAATTGAATTCATAAAGCTTTAACAAACTATTTAATAATTCATTAGGCTACTTTTTTTAATTATATATATTTTTTAATTAAATGTAAAAAAATTATATTATTTTAGTATCAAAAACTATTATAGTTTCGTTAATACTTTTAATTAGTTTTTATTTGTAGATTTTTTTGTTATAATTTTTGTTCAAATTTGAGTAATTTTGTAGTGTTTTTGTCATATAAATGGAAATGAGAAATATTTCCTTGGGTACTTTAAATCATACAAAATGATTTGTGTAATTCCATTGATAATATTTACTTATTTACCTCAGAACTAAATAAAGGCTATTGGCTTTTGTTAATTGTTTTACAAAAGACTAAAAGGACAGAAAGTGATATTGAAAACCTTTTTACCAAGAAAACGTTTAGTTTAGAAATATTTGAGATAATAGTAAAAAAGAATTGTTTAGAATATTACATTATTATTATTATTATTATATTATGAATATTATTTATTTTGGAACGTAAAATCATTTCACTAATTTTGACAAAAATTCAGCTACTCAAACTAAAGAAGTGAAATAATTCACTGTACAGTAAAAATGCTTTTTATTAAAAACAACAACAACAAAAATATATAATAATAATGAAACAAAATAAGAATCAATACTCTTTCAGTTTTTCTATTTCAAAATCTCATGTTTAATTCAATGTGCTACTTGCTGTTTCTGTCAATTTTGTATGAAATATTAATGAAAATTGTTTAAAAAAAATTCACCTAATTTTAATATTTTAGCAGTGTTTATTATAATTTATTATTATAGTATTTATGTTTTGAATTAGCTTTTTATTTTTATATTTTCAGTTTTATTTTTATTTTTTAGAATATTTGTTTATCGTTAATTTCTTTATTTTAGTTTTAATAATTTTAGTACTTGAAACTTATTCTATTTCAGTTAGTAGCCAAGGCAGTTTTTCCTCTCTCTTTTTTTTTTTTTAAAGATTAAGTTATCTAATATTATTTGTTTTTATTTCAGCTTTGTCTGAAAAAACATTTTTAATCCTAATGGTTTATTTAACAATAACAACACAATATATTGAATATAATACAACCAACCACACAGAATACCCTAGCAACTATCTAGCAACCATCCACAAGTGTCACTAATATTTTCTTTGGAAATTAGTACCTGGTGTAATTTTTTTTTTTTAAGGCTTTCATGGACTTGCAGGAGAATGACTCAAGAACACTGAATGCATTGTTTACTATCACATCATATCGCAGTCAACTTTTCCAGACTAATTTCCTCTCTGGTGTTCACTGTAATTGTCACCAAAGAACGGCAATTGTGCCTATGGCTGATTATCAAGGCCATCAGATGTACAGATTGGTTCAGTGGGCTTGATGTTAATCAGGTGAACAAAGAGCACATGTCTGCTGAGAGCTGTCGGGGTTCACAGTGCGGCCGCACAGAAAACAGGAGGTTTGTTTCTAACTCCTCTGAGAGCAATCAGATCGTCATGAAGTACACTGACTGACAGAATGACCTCTGACCTCTCATTCATACAGACCCGTTTAGCAGATTCTCCCGCTGTAGTACAGAAAGCACTGTGTGGTGCCGTCTCTCTGTCTCCCTCTCTCTTTCTCTGTCTCTCTCGATGCCTTATGGCACAGTGTTCCTGAGGACGCTGTCTATTGTTATAGGCGGGACCAGGTGTCTCCTCACTTCCCCTGGGACTGGCGGGATATTTGTAGCTGTGTGTCACAGTGTGTGTGTGTGTGTGTGTGTGTGTGTTTGTTTGTTTGTTGTTGGTCTGTGATGCTGATAAGAATAAAATGGCACATGGAGTTAGAAACAAACTTTGATGTTGATTTGATAGCTTAAAAGATAGATAGATAGATAGATAGATAGATAGATAGATAGATAGATAGATAGATAGATAGATAGATAGATAGATAGATAGATCTATATTTTAAATAAATGCTGTTCTTTTGAACGTTCTATTCATCTGCGAATCCTGAAAAATAAAATCTTCCACAGTTTCCACATAATATTGGGCAGCACAACTGTTTTCAACATTGATAATAATCAGAAATGTTTCTTGAGCAGCAAATGTTGCTATTAGAATTATTTCTGAAGGATCATGTGACACTGACAACTGGATTAAAGGTGCGTTCACGCCATATCGGAATTCCCGTAATTATGAGATTCTTGTAAACTTGTAAAAAGCGTTCATGTCCTCGTAGAACTCGTAACTTGTGAACTGGGAGTTTTCTGAGAGCTACGACTTGTACCACATGACCGCTGTACGGTACCACCTGACCACCACAGGCTCTGTTTAGGCATTTATAGTGTCAAACGTCACGTGTTGTCATCTCAAAATTACGGTAATTATGATATGGCGTGAAGGCAGCATAATGATGCTGAAAATTCAGCTTTGATCACAGAAATAAATTTAATTTTAACAAATAAACGCAGCCTTTGTGAGCAAATGAGACTTTCCAAAAACATTAAACACTTTTGAATGAGAGAACTTGCTTATTATTTTATTATTAAGAAATTACTAATAATTTAATGATGAATAAAATAATAAAACGTAAAAAAATATAAATAATGCATATACAGTTTTTCGTGGCACACAAGTTGCAAGGCCTTGAGTTTGAAAGCAGAGCCGCAGCGCTGGTCATCTTGATCATTTGTTGAAGCTTTTGAGTGACTTGAGGAGTAACACGTCCACTCACCCATCCGTACTAGAGACGGATACTTCAAGTTCACACACACACACACACACACACACACACACACACACACACACACACACACACACACACACACACTCACTCACTCACTCCAGTGCAAACTCAGACCTCCAGTATGACACTGCCTGATAAAACAGGCAGTCTGTGTTTGCTAGTAACTCACTCGTGTGGTGGAGATATCGGCCAGCTCAGAAATGAAACTTCTGTCATTTGATTACCATCTCGTTGTTCTGTTTGACTTTCTTTTTTTCTGGTAAAAACAAAGATGACTTGTTTAACAGAATACATGTTTAGATATTGTTTTCTGAAGAAATTAGTAAATGACTGCCACTGCTTTTGAGATGGTTACCACCAGATCCTCCTGTCAACCCTACTGCACTCCAGTGGTTCGAGTCTTACCTCTCAAATAGATCCTTCAAGGTATCTTGGAGGGGCAAGGTGTCCAAGTCACAATATCTAGCTACTGGGGTGCCTCAGGGCTCAGTTCTTGGACCACTTCTCTTCTGTGTCTATATGGCATCACTAGGCTCTGTCATTCAGAAACATGGCTTTTCATATCACTGCTATGCTGATGACACTCAACTCTACCTCTCATTCCATCCTGATGATCTGACGATAGCTGCTCGCATATCAGCATGTCTAACAGACATTTCTTCAAACTTGTCAAGACAGAACTGCTTTTGTTTCCAGCAAACCCATCGTTTCATCACAATTTCACCATCCAGTTAAGCACATCAACCATAACTCCTTCAAAAACAGCCAGAAACCTTGGAGTTATGATTGATGATCAGCTGAATTTCTCAGACCACATTGCTAAAACTGCCCTGTCCTGCAGATTTGCTTTATTCAACATCAAGAAGATCAGGCCCTTTCTTCAGAACATGCTTCACAACTCCTTGTTCAAGCTCTTGTTCTGTCCAGGCTAGACTCTTACAGTGCTTTCCTGGCATGTCTTCCAGCCAGTTCTATCAAACCTCTACAACTAATCCAGAATGCAGCTACAAGATTGGTCTGAAAAGAGCACACATCACACTTCTGCAAGTGAACGTCGATTTATAGTGCACAAAATCACTTTCACAGACTTTTTCATGAACTGTTTCCTCCTGGTGGAATGACCTGCCCATCTCAATCCGAGCAGCTGAGGCCTTAGCCATCTTCAAGAAATGGCTAAAAACACATCTCTTCCATCTTAATTTGACCCTCTAACTCTAGCACTCTCTATTATAATTCTATTCTATTTACTTGTTTTCATTTTTTATTTATTTAAAAAAAACTTGACCATCTAACACTTGCGCTCTCCTTTCTATTTCTATTCTGTCTACTTATTTTCTTTTTATTTATTATTTAAAAAAAACCTTGCTATGTGTACTGCATTAGACTAACTAAGACTTGTTACAGCACTGACATTTTATTGCTCTTTTGATCGCATCTATTGTCCTCATTTGTAAGTCATGGAAGCCCGTTTCTACGTTGGCCCAGTAGTGCACAACACAATGCCGTTAAAAAAGCAAACATAAGCTCACAACACAACAACATTAAACCACAACACAATGACATTTAGCCACAACATAACGCAATTAAAAAGACAAGTCAAGTCAAGTCAGCTTTATTTATATAGCGCTTTTAACAATACAGATTGTGTCAAAGCACTTAACAGAGGATAGAGTGTCAGTAATGTATAAAAATAAGATAAAAGCATCCATAACTAAATGACTACTGTAAATGAAAATGTAATGTAAATATATATATATATATAACTTAAAGTTGAAACAATATAATTTTTTTATCTTATTGGTGAACATTTTCTTTCCTTTTTTAAGCATACTGTTCAGAAAATAAAACTTGTTGTCTTGTCATTTTGTTTCTCAAATGTGTCTTGATTAAAGAATATTTAGATATTTGTGCTAGAAAACAAGAGGCAAAAATACTTGTGATGAACTATGTGACGAACACACTCATTATTCACTGAGATTCTCTGAAAACTATGAGAGATGATTTCATGACTTGTAATTTTCCTTTTGAAGCTCTCATTATAAAAAAGAAAATATTTGCAATTTTGCAATATATGTTGTCCTGTTACTTCAACTCAAAATAATATATTCAGAATTAAGGGGAAACCAGAGTGATGTTTTAAAGTTGAAGGAAATTTCTACGTTTGTGTGAAAGAAAGTATATTTTTAGCTGAACTGTAAATCTCCCGTGTGAAAGCTCTTTATTGGGGCTTAAGTGGTTCAGTTTTCGGGCCGATCAGTGATTACATGCGGCACAAAGAGAGCGCTGATCAAACGCTGCATGCACAATGATGGGAAGAAGCTCCTTAAGACTGAACCAAGGCCTGTGTGAAGCTGTGAGCTTCTGATAAAGCAAAGGGCCTCATACGAGTGTGCCGGACCGCAGAGGGCAAACTCAACATCTGTAACCTGTTTTGATATGAAAATGGAGGGAAGTTACCTCTCTTTATGGTGGCTCCCCTTTGGTGCAGAATGGAGCTCCAGGATTCTTCTGTTGCTGTTTGAAGTTCAGAAACAAGCTGTGAAACAATGACAAGGACAAACTAGCATGTGTTCTGTAGGTTAAAAGTCAGCGATGTTTGTGTCTAAAGGAATATTTTTACTTAAATACTTGTATACTTATACTGTTGCATATAATATTCCTGAAAAATATGCCAGAAAGCAAGGTCAACAATATATTTTTCTGATTTCTTCTGTCTGTCTTCGTGTTTAAATGTCTGCATCTATTTAAAGTTTATGTTGTCAGATTCAGGAATACATCAATGTTCTTCGAAGAAAACTTTACACTGAAGCACAACCAGATTCTCAGTCCAGATGATTCTGCATGAGGCGTCTGAGTGCTGATCACAGATCAGCGTCCTCTCTAGACGGGCCTGGCAGCGTCAGCAGATGATGGAGATGACGTGAGGTAAGTTTGATCTTGCAGTTTTGTGACTGTCTTCAGGTTGTGTTTGCGTCAGCACGGCGTGTCGAGTCCGTTTGCTTGAAGTGTGTCTGGCTTATCAAGCATTTCTGCTTCTTGACCTTAGAAAAGAGCTGCTTGTGGATGTTGTGAACTTTTGATACTGAACTTTTGATACTGATTCTACAGTTCTACAACATTTCAAACAGTATATGATTTAATTCCATGTTTAATTCAGCAATTGGCATATAGTTACAATTCCTGAAATAAATAGCCTACAGAAAAAAATATAATTGCACTAAAACTAAAATGACACAGAATTAAATACAGAACTACAAACTGCACATTTTATCTAATAATATGTATTATTTTAAATGTAGCTGCAACAGTAACAATGCATTGAATTCACGGTCCTAATTATATTGTCTGAAACTTTAATTTTCAGTTTATCTAATGTTAGAATTTTAATTAAAATAAATTTGTGTTATTTATATTTGTTGTATGTATATAAAAAACTGTATTTTTTAAATTGTTTATTATATTTTATTATTTTGTAATTATTTGACTATATGTTAAACAGACTTTGTAAAAGAATATAATTTAGCTTTGTGAATTTATGAATGCATGCAGTGCAGCCTGAATGCAATGTAATTTGCATCAGCCAAATACATAAAAGTAAGAGTTCTTTGGCATCCCATACTAATATAAGATAAAATTATAATGAATGAAATCATGAAAATAATTAAATATTAAATAGCAATAGGGCAATCATGCACATGTGCATTTAATGAAATATCTACATATTGTGATCAGGCTCAGTGTTCTGTTCATTATATCAGTAGTAAGTCATTGGGAGGCACAGTGTTTCCTGAGACTGAGCCCTTGTTTTGCCCTTTGTCATTGCACTGGAGCCTTTATATATATTTAATGCAGTTTGTTCATATATATTTATATTTGTATATCATTGTAACAAAGTGCTTTGTTGGCCTGATTCATGCACTTGGACGCTCAGAGTGCCTCCCTTTAAAAGTTCCATATCCTAAATAAAACATGCTGTGAAAAACAGAAGCCACACTCCCCTCTGAAGGTCACACGCGTTCCTAAATCTGCTGGATGTACATTGAAACGCTCTGAAAAGTACAGCGAGCCGCGAGACAGTCGATGTGTTTTACACTTTACTGAATCGTTGGTTTACTGCAGCCTCAAAACGGGTTAAAGTCACACTTAAAAATATATGAACGGCATTGCATTTGTAGGGCCTTGTATTCTCCACAATGCAGAAAACTCTGACAGAATCATGAATTCCAGTCATAAAATGGGAATTAACTACATAACACAAATTTGGATGAATAAATTTGGAATGCTAAAATCCTAGATTTGGTGTTGAGTATGAAGTCTCGTGTTTGTTTGTGATTACGCATTGATAATGTGATTCTCTACAGCTGTGTAGAGGAGAACTGGCTTCCTACATTCATTAAAAATCACCAAAACAGCAGCACTGATGAAAAAAAGTGATACTAAATGATCCTGCAGAATTTGATATTTTGCATGTAATGCAGTGACATTTTTAAGTGAGCAGATTGTGTTTGTGTCTGCATATCTAGTGCAGTTTGGTAGACTTTCTTTACTTTGACTCAGTTTGCTGTGAGTGCAAATCTGTTATTCGAAGTGCCCATCCAAACTTTCAACTTTCCAGATTTGTGCGTGTGTGAACATTTTGTGCTGCTGCATTCAATCTTTCTGTATGGGGGAGATTTTTAGACTGTCATGAAATATTCAAATGTCAGAAATAGTCCCTGAAACTGTGGAGCTGTTTTCAACTCTGAGGCCCATTTCTCCTCAAACACCTCCTCTCTTTCTCCTTTCTCCTCTTTTCTTCCATCTCCATGACTTTAAATAGATAATTTACCCCAAAATGTAAATTTTCTCTTTGACATTCTCTGACATTCTCAAGTCATCCAAGATGTAGATGAGTTTGTTTCTTCATGGGAAAAAATTTGGAGAAATTCAGTATTACATGAGTGTCTCAGCAATGGATGCTCTGCAGTGAATGGGTGCCGTCAGAATGAGAGTCCAAACAATTGATAAAAACATCACAATAATCCACACCACTCCAGTCCAGCAATTAATGACTTGTGAAGACAAAAAGCTGAGTGTTTGTAAAACAAAAACAACCATTAAGACATTGTTAGTTGCAATACAAGTCCATAATCCATAATCATGCAAAAAGTGCATCTCCTGTTACCTCACACATCAAAATCCAGCCACATATTAGTTTAGAGCTTTTTTGGTAAACAGTGCTTGATCTGTGCAGACCCCCGCAAGTTTAGCAAATTTTAAAAGGTCTACATATTCTAAAGCTTGTATTTTTATTTTGTTAATATTTTGCAATTCTGACTTCAGTGTGAAATTATGACAATTTAAATATATTCATATTCGATGAATCATGATTACAGAATTTTTTTTTTATTATTAATAATACTGTATTAATGCAAGTGAATTAACTGAATGTATTAATTTAATGATGTATAGGTTCACAAAGCAAGCACGCAAGTTCAGCAAATTTTAAAAGGTTTAGATATTGTAAAGCTCGTATTTATATGTATTTATATTATATTGTATTTATAGTTGAATTAAAGCTTATTTCCACCATGGAGTTAAAATATAAAAAAGGTAACTGTATATAAAACAGGTGACTTTATATCTCACAATTCATACTTTTCTCTCACAATTTTGAATTTGCATCTTGCAATTCTGATTTTTTGTTTTTATTGTAATTGTGATAAACTTGCAATTCTAACTTTATATCTCACAATTTAGATTTCCAAACATTCATTTTGCCATTAATTGTAATAATCCAGTGAGATTTTTGTCTGACAACAGCCAGTGCTCCACACAGAGATCTGATCTGTTTTGTCCCAAAAGTGAGGTAAATTTGACAGAAAACTGTTTTTGTTGGAAAGAAAGAAAGAAAGAAAGAAATGTATTGTTGACCCCTAAAATAAGACTTCATTTATGCATTGTTTGCTTCATTTGTGTATCATTTTACCTTTGAGGACTTCACTAAAGGAGAGTGTGTGTGTGTCACGGAGTGACTAGAGGCAGGCGGAACCTTTGTGCGGGAAGATGTTTCCCTGCCGGAACTGTACCGGTGTAACACCTGGCCGGTTCCGGTTGTCCCGTGAGTTGTGAGTAAACGGGTGATTAGATGAGGAAATGAGTGTCAGGTGTGTGATGAGAGGGTGGCGATCGGCGATTGAGACACGTAATTGAGATGTGGATTATAAAAAAGGCATGGTGGTGGGTAAGCAGGAGAGAAGAGGAGGAAACCAGTGCGAGTGAGAGATCGCTAGGAGAGGAAGTGGGGCAGGGACGGCTCTTTGCAGGCTGTTGATCAGAGGAAACATTGATGCTGAAAAGGAGGACTTTGGAGACTGAAGGACGGATGTACACATGTTATCTTTTGGAACGAGCTAAGTACCATCCTACCCGTTTATATTGCTTTATAAAGCTTTGTGTTTCTCCATGGATGTGATGGTCAGATGATTGCTGGCCAGTAACTAAGTTTTCTGATGTGCTAATTTCTCCAAGCCAGTGTGCTTGTGGTCGTCCATCTCTCTCTCCCGCTGTCTTACTGCCTGCCGTTTTCCATCTTTTGTCATCTTGGGTCGACCAAATGTATTGAAGACGAGGGTTTGAAAACTAAACATCATGTTGATTTGATTCTTCCCAAGCGAATACTGTTGGCTGTTATCCATCCTCTCGATTGTCCCTGGGTTACAGCGCTATTGAAGACTGAGGCGTTTGGTCGGAGCTACGAGCAGAGGCCCTAGTTTACTGTGAGTGTGTGGATTGCAGTGTGTGTTGGACAATTATACGTGTGAAGTCTTCGAGTGCTTTATTTAATACACGAGTGTGGGGAGTAAAGTCTGCCTTTGTTCGTGCCTTTGACCTGTTGGATCGCCTCACTCGAGGGGCGTTGGGTCTCGCTAACCAGTGCTTGTGGAGTGTATTATACAGAGCTGTGAGTTATCTGCACCTTCTATCCTCTGTTTGAGTCCAGTGAAGAGCCTGCTGAAGCTGTGAGTTATACGTACCCTCCACCCTCTGTCTGAGTCCAATGAAGGGCCTGCTAAAGCTGTGAGTTATACGTACCCTCCATCCTCTGCCTGAGTCCATTGAAGAGCATGCTAAAGCCGTGAGTTATACGTGCCCTCTATCCTCTGTCTGAGTCCAGTGAAGAGCCTGCCCAAGCTGTGAGTTATACGTGCCTTCTATCCTCTGTCTGAGTCCAGTGAAGAGCCTGCTCAAGCTGTGAGTTATACGTGCCTTCTATCCTCTGTCTGAGTTCATTGTAGAGCCTGCTCAAGCTGTGAGTTATACATACCCTCCATCCTCTGCCTGAGTCCAATGAAGAGCCTGCTCAAGCTGTGAGTTATACGTGCCTTCTATCCTCTGTCTGAGTTCATTGTAGAGCCTGCTCAAGCTGTGAGTTATCTGCACCTTCTATCCTCTGTCTGAGTCCAGTGAAGAGCCTGCTGAAGCTGTGAGTTATATGTACCCTCCATCCTCTGCCTGAGTCCATTGAAGAGCATGCTAAAGCTGTGAGTTATACATACCCTCTATTCTCTGTCTGAGTCCAGCAAAGAACTTGCTAAAGCTGAGAGTTACACGTACCTCCTATCCTCTGTCTGAGTCCAACCAAGAGCCTGCTAAAGCTCGAAGAACCTGCTAAAGCTGAGAGTTACACGTACCTTCTATTCTTTGTCTGAGCCCAGCAAAGAGCCTGTAAAAGCTGTGTTATACTAACCCTCCATACTTTGTCTGAGTCCAGCAAAGAACTTGCTAAAGCTGAGAGTTACATGTACCTTCTATCCTCTGTCTGAGTCCAGCAAAGAGCCTGCTAAAGCTGTGAGTTATATGAACCCCCCATTCTCTGTCTGAGTCCAACCAAGAGCCTGCTAAAGCTCAAAGAACCTGCTAAAGCTGAGAGTTACACGTACCTTTTATCCTCTGCCTGAGTCCAGCGACGAGCCTGTGAAGTTGAGTTATACGAATCCTCATCCTTTGTCTGAGTCCAGCAAAGAACCTGCTAAAACTGTGAGTTAAATGAACCCTCCATCCTCTGTTTGATTCCAGCGAAGAGCTTGGTAAAGCTGTGAGTTATACTAACCCTCTATCCTTTGTCTGAGTCCAGCGAAGAGTCTGCTAAGGCTTGGAGAACCTGATAAAGCTGTGAGTTCTACGTACTTCCCATTCTCTGGCTGGGTTGTTCCTCTCTCGCTGTCTTGGCCTGCTTCGAAGAGGATTCTAGGAAGACGGAGTGGATCGAGTGCCATTTTATCTTAAAAATACTTTTAATTCAATAAAGACGAACTTTGTATCTTTTATCTGATTGTCTGGTCTGGTGGTGTTCTCTGCTAGCTCCTTGAGGTGGTACGGTTCAGAGGGGCGGTGTAGAAAGGTCCGGTCGCCTGCCCCGGCCTGTGACAGATTTGGCGTAGTCGGCAGGGTTCCACCTTGAGTTGAGCGACCAGAGACCCCCCGATGGCAGACGAAGATTTGCCGGCGGGCCGGCCTCAAGTTACGCCTATTTTTATGGGGGCTCCCTGGGCCCAGAGGTATGGGGGACCAGGTTCGGAATTGAGCTTATCAGAATGGAAGGCCCAGGTCGAGTACCTGGCGGGACTTCAGGGGCTAAGTGCCCCACAGAAGTTACAGTTCGTTCTGAATTTACTTGAAGGCGAGGCCAAGAGAGAGGTGCAGGCTGCACCTGAAGAGATTCGAGCTACGGCCCAAGCCATTTTTGATTTCTTGGCCGGGCAGTATGGCGATGCCACTCCAGTAGCTGTCCTCCGGACTCAGTTTTTTAATTGTAAACAGGGACCCCCGGCAACCTCTACGGGCCTTCGCTCTACGATTGCGGGAGCAGTTTACTAGGCTGAAGGGGAGGCGTGATCATGGTCTGGGAGGAGAGGAGACTCTGTTGCGGGACCAATTTCTCCTGGGGCTCCGGGAAGGCCCTGTTCGTCAGAGCTTGCGGGTGCAGCTCCGCCGGGACCCCGGGCTGACGTTTGAGGATTTGCGGAGAGAAGCCTTGGCTCTGGAGTTGGACCATGCGGAGACTGCGGATTCCTCCGTTTGCATGGCCGCCAGTGGAACAAGTGACCCTTCCCCTTTGGGGCTGTCCGATTGGAGGCACACCTTACGTGCTGACCTTATGAAGGATGTCCGTGAACAAATGACCGAGTTGTCCAAGACCCTTCTGGAGGAGTTCCGCCGGGAACGGCCTCCTCTGACTTTACCCCGGGAACGTTCTTACTCGGATGGGAGTCGAGACCCAGGAAGAAGCCCATTCCAGCCTGCCGGCCCTAGATTCCAGTGGGACGAACAGGGTCGCCCGATTTGTAATGGTTGTGGAGAATCTGGACATTATCGTCGCCAGTGCGGCTCTCGCCGCAGTTCACAGGGGGGTTTTTAGAGTTGCCGGCTACTGTGGGTCAAGTGGCCGGGACCCCCTTGATGGACCCTTCATCTCCTGGCTTCAGAGATAGTTTAGTCGGGCATTGCCCCCTTGTGGAGATTCAGGTGAACGGCGTTAAAGTCCGGTGTCTAGTGGACACCGGGTCCCAAGTTACTCTATTCTCCGAAAGCCTGTTTAAAGAACTGTTCAGTGCCCAATGGTTACAGGGGGCAGAGGCTCCTTGGCTTACCCTGCGAGGGGCAAATGGTTTGGACATCCCCTACATTGGATACCTGGTCACAGACTTTGAGATCCATGGGGTCACCGTGCCGCAGAAGGGGGTTGTGGTGGTTCGAGACCCTTGCTTGGGGGCGCATCGAGCCCTCTTGGGCATGAATGTCGTAATGGATTGTTGGGAGGAATTGTTTCAAGCTAGGCCCACTCGAGCCGCTCCGCCAGCCGAGAAATGGGAATGGAAACGTATTGTTGCTGATTGTCGCCGGATCCACACGGCCAGTTCCCAAAGAGACCGTGAGGATACCGGCCGGGTGGCTTGTCGATATGCCCTGTCTATCCCGGCTCGGAGTGAGGCTGTCATTTGGGCCCGGTTGCCTGCTCGGGCCTATGGACCGGAGGATTGGGTCCTTGTCGAGCCCCATTGGGATTGTCAGAGCGTGGAGGTGGCTCGAGGACTGGCCATGGTCCATCGGGGCCGAGTGTCTGTGAGAGTACGGAACGTGAATCCTTATCCCGTTAACCTGTACCGCCATCAACGACTGGCCCGAGTTACTTCAGTGAGCCCCCAACAAGTGAGAGAAGGTGGGGAGGTTAGCTTCTGTCAAGTGAGCTCTACGGTGGTCGAAGTGGCCCTGAGGCGAGTGGACCAGCCTACGAGTCTTTCTGGAGAGGGGATGCCGGCTCATCTTCAGGGAGAATCCCTGCGAGGAGAGGGGCTGGAAGAGAGTCATACTCAACAGCTCCAGGATTTTCTGGCGAAATGGCAGCACGTATTTTCTACACACGATGAGGATTATGGTCGTACTGATGTTGTAAAACATCAGATTCCTACCGGTGATGCCGCACCAAGTCGGGAGCGGTATCGTCCGGTGCCGCCAACTCTCTACTCTGAGGTTCGTACCCTGTTGCGGGGGATGTTGGAGAAGGGGATTATTCGGGAGAGTAGTAGCCCTTGGGCAGCTCCTATCGTCTTGGTACGAAAGAAGACTGGAGCCTGGAGGTTCTGTGTGGACTATCGTAAATTGAACCAAGTAACTAAGAAGGACGCCTTCCCGCTACCGCGGATTGAGGACTCTCTTACCAGCCTGACTCGAGCCGCCTGGTATTCTACATTAGATCTTGCCAGTGGGTACTGGCAGGTGCAGGTGGAGGAGGGGGATCGGGAAAAGACCGCATTTACTACCCCCTTCGGGCTCTTTGAATGGGACCGGATGCCGTTCGGCCTTTGCAATGCTCCAGCCACATTCCAGCGGCTGATGCAGCGGTGTCTGGGCGGCCAGTTGGTGGACACCACGTTAGTATATCTAGATGATGTCATAGTTTATTCCCCAGACTTTGGATCCCACCTCCAGCATCTGGAACAGGTGTTTCGGGCAATGGAAAAGTACGGGCTTAAGTTACAACCAGAGAAATGTCAACTGTTCCGAAAAGAAGTGAAATTTCTGGGCCACTGTGTAGGTGCCTCTGGAGTGTCTGTGGATCCTGAAAAGGTGTCGGTCGTTCAAGGATGGGACCCACCCAAAACAGTGCGACAAGTGAGATCTTTCTTGGGCTTCGTGGGGTATTATCGGCGGTTTATTAAAAATTTTTCGAAGATCGCTAAGCCGTTAAATCAGCTCCTCGCGGGCTCAGGTCGTCCCCGTGGCCGGGGGTCTCCTCTTGTCGCTTGGGACTCCGCTTGCGATGCCGCCTTTCAGAGGCTCAAGCAAGAGCTGTTACAGGCTCCCATCCTGGCATATGCGGATTTCACCCAGCCCTTCGTCCTGTATACTGATGCCAGTAACATTGGCCTGGGAGCCGTGTTGGCCCAGCGGCAGCAGGGAATGGAGCGAGTTATAGCTTACGCAAGCCGAAGTCTTCACCCCGCCGAACGAAACGATTCTAACTACAGCTCCTTTAAAATCGAACTGCTGGCCATGAAGTGGGCCATGTGTGAAAAGTTTAAGGATTACCTGTGGGGAGCCAAGGTGTTCGTAGTAACTGATAACAATCCCCTGGTTCACTTGCGGACAGCCAAGTTGGGGGCAGTCGAACAACGGTGGGTAGCGCAACTGGCCAATTATGACTATCAACTTCAGTATCGACCGGGCCGGGAACACACTAATGCCGATGTGCTGTCCAGACTCCCGGAGGTCGAGGCCCGTGGTCCTCCGTTGGTGCCTTCTATTGGACACCAGGGGGAGCTCATGGTAGGAGCTGTGGAAGCACCTGGTTCCCATTTAGAGGAAGCCCCCGCTAGTTGGGGCTGGGATCCGCAGCGATGGAAGGAACGGCAGGAAGAGGATGTTGGTCTAGGGGCGATACGGTCCTGGTTGGTACAGGGGTTATGGCCTGAGGTGGCAGAAAGACGGGCCCAGACATGGGTAGTGAGAAAACTCCTCGGGCAGTGGGAGAGGCTCTGTCTGAGAGATGGGGTGGTTTGTCGGTCCATCCAAGACCCAGTGACGCATGACGCTGTGTGTCAGGTGGTGGTACCCGAGGGTCAGATCCAGGCCTTGTTACAAGCTTACCACACCCAGTTGGGACATCAAGGGCAGGAGAGGACGGTGTCCCTGCTGCGGAGGTATTTCTACTGGCCAGGGATGGAGACGTCCGTGAAGTCGTTCATTCGGAAATGTCAGCGTTGCACGCTCTTTAAAGCTAGACAGGAGGTGCGAGCTCCACTGGTCCCCATGCGGCCCAAGGCCCCTTTGCACATTGTGGCTATGGACTTTTTGACGTTGGGTCGACCGACGGATCGCTTCCAGAATATCCTGGTGGTAACTGACCTGTTCACGAAATATGCTTGGGCCATTCCGACTCTGGACCAGACAGCTATTACGACTGCAAACGCTCTGTGGAGGACGGTGTTCCAACCGTTTGGGTGCCCAGAGACCCTGCATTCAGATCAAGGGCCAAATTTTGAATCCAAGGTTGTCCAGGAATTGTGTCGACTTTATGGGTGTAGGAAGACTCACACCACGCCATACCATCCTCAGGGTAACGGGGGGTGTGAGCGGTTTAACCAGACCTTGCTGGGCTTACTGGGGACGCTGGACACGGACCATCAGAGTAACTGGGTTGATAGTCTTCCCGCCCTGGTACAGGCCTACAACAATAGTGTACATGGCACCACCGGGTATGCTCCAACTTACCTGATGTTTGGGAGACACGTGCGTCTACCCATGGATTTACTATTGGGAACGGCTGTGGCTGGAGAGACTGGGAGTCTGACTGATTGGGTAGGCAGACATCATCAACAACTCCACTCGGCGTATGAACAGGTCACTGACCGAATCAACGTAGCCGCTGCCAAAAACAAGCGGTTGTATGACCGGACGGCACGGGAGGCTCCGTTACTGCCCGGAGAGAGAGTTTTGGTACGGGACAATCGGCGCCAAGGGAAGGGTAAACTTAGTGACCGGTGGGAGGCCCTGCCTTATGTGGTGCAACGTCAACAACGCCCCGACCAGCCGGTTTACAGTATCCGCCCTGAGGGAACGTCGGGCCCAGAGCGGGTTTTACATCGGAACTTACTCCGCCCCTGTCCGAACTATCCGAGGCCTACAGTGGAGGTTCCAACAGTCCCTGTGGCCCCTAGGCCACCCTTAGTGGGGTGGGCAGTGGTTCCGAGGGGCCCGAACATCGAGCCAAGAGGGGTGGATCCCGCTTCACCACCGAGACGTTCCCAACGGGATAATAGGGGACAGCCCCCAGAGAGGTATGGGGATTGGGTGTCGGAACCCAGTTCTAGGGACTAGAACGGACTGGTGGGGGAGGATGTCACGGAGTGACTAGAGGCAGGCGGAACCTTTGTGCGGGAAGATGTTTCCCTGCCGGAACTGTACCGGTGTAACACCTGGCCGGTTCCGGTTGTCCCGTGAGTTGTGAGTAAACGGGTGATTAGATGAGGAAATGAGTGTCAGGTGTGTGATGAGAGGGTGGCGATCGGCGATTGAGACACGTAATTGAGATGTGGATTATAAAAAAGGCATGGTGGTGGGTAAGCAGGAGAGAAGAGGAGGAAACCAGTGCGAGTGAGAGATCGCTAGGAGAGGAAGTGGGGCAGGGACGGCTCTTTGCAGGCTGTTGATCAGAGGAAACATTGATGCTGAAAAGGAGGACTTTGGAGACTGAAGGACGGATGTACACATGTTATCTTTTGGAACGAGCTAAGTACCATCCTACCCGTTTATATTGCTTTATAAAGCTTTGTGTTTCTCCATGGATGTGATGGTCAGATGATTGCTGGCCAGTAACTAAGTTTTCTGATGTGCTAATTTCTCCAAGCCAGTGTGCTTGTGGTCGTCCATCTCTCTCTCCCGCTGTCTTACTGCCTGCCGTTTTCCATCTTTTGTCATCTTGGGTCGACCAAATGTATTGAAGACGAGGGTTTGAAAACTAAACATCATGTTGATTTGATTCTTCCCAAGCGAATACTGTTGGCTGTTATCCATCCTCTCGATTGTCCCTGGGTTACAGCGCTATTGAAGACTGAGGCGTTTGGTCGGAGCTACGAGCAGAGGCCCTAGTTTACTGTGAGTGTGTGGATTGCAGTGTGTGTTGGACAATTATACGTGTGAAGTCTTCGAGTGCTTTATTTAATACACGAGTGTGGGGAGTAAAGTCTGCCTTTGTTCGTGCCTTTGACCTGTTGGATCGCCTCACTCGAGGGGCGTTGGGTCTCGCTAACCAGTGCTTGTGGAGTGTATTATACAGAGCTGTGAGTTATCTGCACCTTCTATCCTCTGTTTGAGTCCAGTGAAGAGCCTGCTGAAGCTGTGAGTTATACGTACCCTCCACCCTCTGTCTGAGTCCAATGAAGGGCCTGCTAAAGCTGTGAGTTATACGTACCCTCCATCCTCTGCCTGAGTCCATTGAAGAGCATGCTAAAGCCGTGAGTTATACGTGCCCTCTATCCTCTGTCTGAGTCCAGTGAAGAGCCTGCCCAAGCTGTGAGTTATACGTGCCTTCTATCCTCTGTCTGAGTCCAGTGAAGAGCCTGCTCAAGCTGTGAGTTATACGTGCCTTCTATCCTCTGTCTGAGTTCATTGTAGAGCCTGCTCAAGCTGTGAGTTATACATACCCTCCATCCTCTGCCTGAGTCCAATGAAGAGCCTGCTCAAGCTGTGAGTTATACGTGCCTTCTATCCTCTGTCTGAGTTCATTGTAGAGCCTGCTCAAGCTGTGAGTTATCTGCACCTTCTATCCTCTGTCTGAGTCCAGTGAAGAGCCTGCTGAAGCTGTGAGTTATATGTACCCTCCATCCTCTGCCTGAGTCCATTGAAGAGCATGCTAAAGCTGTGAGTTATACATACCCTCTATTCTCTGTCTGAGTCCAGCAAAGAACTTGCTAAAGCTGAGAGTTACACGTACCTCCTATCCTCTGTCTGAGTCCAACCAAGAGCCTGCTAAAGCTCGAAGAACCTGCTAAAGCTGAGAGTTACACGTACCTTCTATTCTTTGTCTGAGCCCAGCAAAGAGCCTGTAAAAGCTGTGTTATACTAACCCTCCATACTTTGTCTGAGTCCAGCAAAGAACTTGCTAAAGCTGAGAGTTACATGTACCTTCTATCCTCTGTCTGAGTCCAGCAAAGAGCCTGCTAAAGCTGTGAGTTATATGAACCCCCCATTCTCTGTCTGAGTCCAACCAAGAGCCTGCTAAAGCTCAAAGAACCTGCTAAAGCTGAGAGTTACACGTACCTTTTATCCTCTGCCTGAGTCCAGCGACGAGCCTGTGAAGTTGAGTTATACGAATCCTCATCCTTTGTCTGAGTCCAGCAAAGAACCTGCTAAAACTGTGAGTTAAATGAACCCTCCATCCTCTGTTTGATTCCAGCGAAGAGCTTGGTAAAGCTGTGAGTTATACTAACCCTCTATCCTTTGTCTGAGTCCAGCGAAGAGTCTGCTAAGGCTTGGAGAACCTGATAAAGCTGTGAGTTCTACGTACTTCCCATTCTCTGGCTGGGTTGTTCCTCTCTCGCTGTCTTGGCCTGCTTCGAAGAGGATTCTAGGAAGACGGAGTGGATCGAGTGCCATTTTATCTTAAAAATACTTTTAATTCAATAAAGACGAACTTTGTATCTTTTATCTGATTGTCTGGTCTGGTGGTGTTCTCTGCTAGCTCCTTGAGGTGGTACGGTTCAGAGGGGCGGTGTAGAAAGGTCCGGTCGCCTGCCCCGGCCTGTGACATGTGTGTGTGTGTGTGTGTTGTGGTTTGCACCTTCATAATTGTGCTGTGTGGACACGCTGGTGTGAAACTGGAGATCAGGTCTAAATCAGCACTGATACACACACTTCAGTCTGTCAGTCAGGAGGTCAGACACAAATCCACAACAACAGACTGAGTCCAGTCTAACCGAGACGTGTGAGAATGACAGACCCAGATCTTCTGTCCATCTTCCCCGTCATGCTTCACACTGATTTAAAGGGACAGTTCTCCCAAAAATAACAATTCATGCATCATCTACACACCCTCATGTCCTTTCAAACCTGTAAGACTGTGGAAATCTGTGGAATATAAAAAAGATAATTTCAAGAATGCTGGTAACCAAACAGTTCGGTTCCCATTGTGTTCCTTCGTATTTAGGGGCTTTCACACCAGTTATAGAAACTAGCTGTCATTTTTTCCCTATAGCCTTTTTTACTGGTTTCATTCACAGTTCACCATCAGAAGCCGGCTGTAAGCGACGTCATTTAAGAGCGACATTCAACAACGCCAACAGCTGGAGGATGGAGGACGGAGAAGTGTCTGGACTTGACTGTTGGTCCATCTATTGCTGTTTTTCATGTTCGTAGAGTTAGTATGTAAACTGTGTGCTGCTCACATGGCTTTTTAAAAATGGCGAGTGACATGCATTTGGCCAGTAAACATACGCTTACATCACTGGTAGTTCCTATTGTCCTGGGTTTGACCTAAATAATTTAGCTAATTTAGTTCCCCAAAAGGCGTTCCTATGACTCAAATCAATCCCAGTTCCTGCGGTGCGAACAGGTCAGATAGCAGGCACTTCTGCCAATAGCTATAGTAACTATGAAAACCTTCCTCTGGTGCGAAAGCCCCTTTTTATTTGTCCATATAATTAAAAATGAGGGCGCGAGGGCAAGTAAATCTTAATTTTTAGGTGGACGATCCCTTTAAAGGAATTTCAGGGATTAAAGAAAAAGAAAGAAAAACCATAAAAACTATAGGATTTATTGTAGAGTAATGCATTTGAAGGCTTCATAAGTTATTTTTTACATATTAACATTCACCCTTGCATTCCTAATATGTGAAAACAGCTCTATTAATGATTTTTCTCTTGTCGCATTTAGTTATGAATTACATGAATGCCTATATTTTAATTTCAAAATTTTACGAAAAATTTGAGCGTCACTGGATATTATCAGGCATTTTTTAGCATTTTTAAAAGACGTCTCTTCTGCCCACCAAGGCTGCATTTATTTGATTAAAAATACAGTAAAATTGTGAAATATTATTACAATTTAAAATGACTATTTTCTATGTGAATATATGTTAAAAAATAATTTATTTCTGTGATCTGCAGCTGTATTTTCAGCATCATTACTCCAGTCTTCAGTGTCACATGATCTTCAGAAATCATTATAATATACTGATTTATGATCAAGAAACATTTCTGATTATTATCAATGTTGAACACAGTTGTGCTGCTCAATATTTTTGTGGAAACCATGATACATTTTCTTTGATGAATAGAGTTCAAGAGCAGTATTTATTTGAATTAGAAATCTTTTATAACATTATAAATGTCTTTACTGACTCTTTTGATCATTTCCATGCATGAATAAAAGTATCAATTTCTTCATAGTGACCCCAAACTGAACATTTTGACATGACGTACATGAGAGGGTCTTTGAACTCGTATTTTTCGGTGAGATGAAGAAAGCTGGTTTTGAGTACAAAGACTCATTTTAGCCCCCAGAATAAAGGAAAACGCTTTCATATTTCCTCCTCACTTCCTGCTTCACTTCCTGTCTTCATGAAGGGCATGCCGCTGTGTGTTTGAGAGGTGTGTTAGTGTCCCAGCGTGTGTCAGCTCTGCCATCTGCGAGGTATCGAGCGGGATGTCCTGCAGGGAAAAGAATAACAATCCAGGTGCTTTTTCACTGCATGCTTGAAAAGGTCGTGCCCTCGTCTGACTTCTGATTAAACAGACTCATTTACAATCACAACACTGCTCAAGAGTCTATTAGATCAGCTTAAAAATGTGTTTCATCCCAAAAGTGCAGTTAATTCTACTTTTTAATTGCAGCATACTTTTTTTATACCGGTCAAAAGTTTGGAATAATCTCTTCTGCTCCCAAAGGATTAAATTAAAATAACTACTTTCTGTGTGAATATATTGTAAAATGTAATTTATTCCAGTGATCAACACTGAATTTTCAGCATTCTTCAGTGTCACATGGTCCTTTAGAAATCATTCTGATTTGCTGCTCAATAAACATTTGAAAACAGGAGCAACTGTATAAAATCCATTTTTCATCATTTCACACTGTTCACTAGTATGATCTGCATTTATTACTATTCACTGCAACAAAAACCACCACAGGAATCCCTCATATTTGTATCTTAAATGCTGCAGGACTGAACTTTGAAGCGTATGTGAGAACTCCAGCCAATCTTTTCCAGTTTCTTTGCCGCTTGTCTGTGCGCCTCTGAAAAGAATCGTCTCATGGTTCATTTTCTCAAGAGCCTGTTGGGAAGTTGACAGCGGACTCTTCTTTTTGAGATGTAAATATTTCTGTGAAAAAGGAAGACGCGCTCATTATTCCGCTCCGTCGTTATGAAAATCTCTCTGGCACTCCAACCAAAACACTCCCGACATGTTTACTTTCCCACCACCCATTCATCTGTGCTACCAAACCGTGATGGAAACGCGCTCCCGAGGGAGGTTTGTGAAGGGCCACTCTGGATTCTGCTCTTTATGATGGATTGGTGTCATTGAGTTATTGTCATTGTGGCGTCTCGTGTCTTCCTCTGGCTTTTATCCTGTTCAGAAAACACAATCCGCCCGCTGCTCATGGAAGCAGAGCTTTTGGTCTGGGAATGTCAATAGGCAGGTGCATTAGACAAAAAAACCAGCGTAAAATAAGCATCAGCGGCCAAACCTGCCTGCTGAAACTTTGATTGGGTGCCAGATGCTCTTGTGGAACAGGAAGTTTGATTGTAGCCCATAGTTGAGGGCAGGGTCACGTGAGGTCACGTCACACCCCGAGAAGAGGACAGTATATCCTACTCATTTTTAGAAAATTATGTCATTCTTTATTCACCTTCATTTAGTAACTACACTGTTAAAAAGAAATGTATGAAAAAAAATGTAAAAATACAGTTGAAACATATTAGGTTTTATGAATTGAACTAAATATATAGGTGAATAAATATTCATCTTCATATAATATTTATTCACCTTTATAATGTAACTACACTTGAAAAAAATCCATAAAATGTAATGAAATGTATTATACAACCTGAATTCAGGAAATGTTGGGACATTTTTAAATTTGAATAAAATGAAAACTAAAAGACTTTCAAATCACATGAGCCAATATTTTATTCACAATAGAACATAGATAACATATCAAATGTTTAAACTGAGTAACTGCACTATTTTATGCACAAAATGAGCTCATTTCAAATTTGATGCATGCTACAGGTCTCAAAATAGTTGGGACGGGGGCATGTTTACCACGGTGTAGCATCATGCGCCAAATGTTCTCTATAGGTGAAAGATCTGCAAGCAGGCCAATTCAGCACCCAGACTCTTCTACTACAAGCCATGCTGTTGTACTAGCTGCAGTATTTGGTTTTGCATTGTCCTGCAGAAACACACATCATCATATATTGCTCTAAAACCTTTACAAACATAGAAATGAACTTGATAATGAAGGAAATCCACAAACTCAAAAGAGTTTCAATTTTATTGGACCTTTTGAACTGGAAGTTAATTTGAAGTATTTTTACTGACAAACAAGTCAAAGATACTGATTGGGAAGTGGATATTTTGCAGTGAGAGAAATGATGAATGTACCTTGAAAACAATAACAGTGAGTCCAGACCGAGACGGTACATGAGTCTGAGTCTGACTGTCCTACTTTCAGCCACTCTTTGTGCAGATTTATATAAGTTTTATTTTGGACGGAGTGGGCCGTACCGCAGGCAAAGTAGCTTCCTGTTGATTTTAATTGTTGTGTCCTCCTCTGAGCCTTTGCTCTTCAGACCGGCTCCAGATATGAGCTCTGATTTGAGATCAACTGCACTCGTGTTCATCATCACAGCGTGCGGACAGAACAGGCCTCAGATCAGGTGTGTGTGTGTGTGTGTGATGGCAGGTCTGGTGTTGTTGTTTATTTATAAGTCTTGGCACTGTAGATGTTTGGTTGCTGAGACCAGAATGCCATGCGTGTCAGGTCACCTTCGCTGAGTCGCTGTGTGTGTGTGTGTGTGTGAGAGAGCATTAATGTGCTTCTGTTGCTGACACACGTGGTATGAAGTGTGTGTAAATGAGTGTGAATTATTGTGGAGTCAGTCTGTGGGCAGCTGGCCTCTTCTCTCCTCTCACCCTGTTTTATTAGTGTGTTTGCTGAGGCACGCTTTACTGTCACTTCTGTCTGGATCAAATCACTAACACAGGTGCTTTAAACGTCAGTATTACACTTTGGCCACAAACTTTCAGTGGAAGTGGAATTGGAATTTATTACAGGAATAGGAATTTACTGAAGTGTTTGAAGCAATTCAATACAGATAAGATAATGCATTCTGCGAAATGTGTTCTTGCACCTTGATCCAAAAAATTTAATTTATTAAATAAGATGAAATATAAAAACTAAATACAGACCCAAAGATGACATTTCAAGCATCTATCCATCCATCCATCATTCAGCAATCCATCTATTAAGCCATCCATATATCTGTCTATTCATCCATACATCCATCTATCTGTCTATTCATCCATCCATCCATCCATCTGTCTATTCATCCATACATCCATCCATCTATCTATCTATTCATCCACCCATCCATCTATTCATCC
>NC_136733.1:1612500-1710000 GCF_936440315.1 Barbus barbus
CCAGGCCTGACATGATGCCTGGTCAATATCTCCACATGCCTCCTCCATTGCCTGTAAAAGGGCTACCTGTTGATGAGGATGACGGTCGTACACTTTCCAGCGCCAGGCAGAGAAGAACTCCTCGATGGGATTTAAGAATGGAGAGTATGGAGGGAGGTTGAGTGCCATGAAGGATGGGTGGTCTGTAAACCAGTTGCGGACCAAAGCAGCCCTATGGAAACTAACATTGTCCCATATGATGACATATCGGGTATGCTCTGGTCTCTGAACAGTGAGCATGTCATGTAAGGTGTCCAGGAATGCAATAATGTGTGCAGTGTTGTATGGGCCTATGGTTGCATGATGGTGAACAACACCATTTTGGCTTATAGCTGCACACATGGTTATGTTACCACCACGTTGTCCTGGGACATTGATGATGGCACGGTGTCCAATAATGTTCCTGCCACGTCTCCTGGTTTTACTGAGGTTAAAACCGGCCTCATCTACAAAAAGTAGCTCATGTCCCATGGCATCTGCTTCTAGTTCCATCACTCTCTGGACAAGACAAAACAAATGCAACACATCAGGCCCATGCACAGCACTACAGTATGCACTTCCAAATTCAGAACCAATGACACTATAGCTTACCTGCACATAGTCATATCGCAGTTGCTTTACACGTTCTGTGTTTCTCTCGAAAGGAACTCTGTAAATTTGCTTCATTCTTATTCTGTGGCGCGCAGGTACACGACTTAGTGAAGAAATGCTTACACTGTGTATATTTTGAAAGATGGTGTCATTATTAATTATGCGCTGCTGTATTTCGCGCAGTCTTATTGCATTATTGGCAATCACCATGTTCACTATATGGGTCTCTTGCTCTGGAGTGAACATTCTTCCTCTGCCCCCAACATCTGGACGTCTAGCAATTCTGTAAAGTAACAATTTAAGTATTTTTGCATGTATGGGACTGTTGTGTTTCTCATTAGAGTATGGCAGTGCTACAAAGTACTTACCGATTCTCATTTCGAAATGTCCTAATGATGCTTGCCACAGTGTAGCGGCTCAAATTAGGCTGAACCCGTTGGCCAGCTTCCCTCAGGGTCATCCCATGGTTGATGACATGGTCCACTATTGTAGCTCTGATGTCATCAGTTATTCTATTTCTTACTCTTCTTACCCTTCCTCTTTCCCCTCCTCGTCCTCTTCTTGCTCCTCCTTCTCCTCTTCCTCTAACGTCCTCTAACCCTCTCACTTCTTCACCTCCACGTCCTCTCCCTCGGCCTCCTCTGATTCTCACTCTTCTCACTCTTACTGCTCCTTCCATTGTACTCCACACAGACAGCTTACCTGTGGCTTACTTATAGTGCTTAGGCTGATTGCAAAGTGAAGTAATTATCTAAAACAGTTTTCACATGTGAAAGTGTGCCAGACAGTTGGCAAAATAGTGTTAATGATAGCCATACATGTGTATAATTTTGCTAGGAGTGTGTTGGAAATTTGGTAATTGAGTGTAAGCAGTGAGTTGTGCTTAAAGTTCTGCAAAAAGAGTGTTGTGCAGTGAATTGTACCTACAGTTTTGCAAAGTGTGTGTTACAAAATTGCAAACTGAGTGTAAAGCAGTGTTTGTGCTTTTAGTTTTGCAAACTCAGTGAGTGGTTTTGCTATACGTATTAATAGTTTTAGAAATTGTGCTACAAGAATCACGATTAGCGCTTAAGCATTCAGAAAAAACTGTAAGGTGTTTTTAAATTTAAACAATCGTTTCCGGCTAAAATAGTCCTTAATCCATAAAAATGCTTCCTTCAGTGAAAAAGTGAAATCTCCTGTTGTCTCTCACATCAAACTCCACCAACATCTTTGTTTAGAGCTGTTTTGGACAGTTTTCACTTGTAAGCGGTGCTTGATCTGTGCAGATTTCGCTCCTGCTTCAGACCAGACCACTTTTTCACTGGAGGAGGCTGTATTATGGATCATGGATCATAAGCCGGAAGCAATGGTTCGAAGTTTAAAAACGTCTTGATGGATTTGTTTCTTTCATGCAGTTTTTGTCTTCTCAAGACATTAATTGATGGACTGGAGTGGAGTGGATTATTGTGATGTTTTTAATCAGCTGTTTAGACTCTCATTCTGACGGCACCCATTCACAGCAGAGGATCCATTGCTGAGCAAATGATACAATGCTACATTTCTACAAATATGATAAAGAAGCAAACTAATGTACATCTTGGATGGCCTGAGGATGAGTAAATTTTGGGTGACTATTCCTTTAAGTATAAACAAGTTAAAAAAACAAGTGAAAAATCTGCCCATGTAATAAGACAAAATTCACTTATATTCAAAATATGAAAGCCTTACAGTTTTTCTCGATTGCTAAAACACTATAACCAAGCTTTTGAACTAAAATTTCAAAACCATAACGCCATTTTTCAAAAAGCACACCCATTTTGCTGAACTATAAACACTATTCCCTGCTTTAACACATGAGTCAGATTTGGTGAACTGTTACTGCAAAACTCTACACACAAATCCTTACATTTCTCAGCGCTTACACCATGTGGTCATTTAGAAAGCACTAGTAACTGTCATCCAAACTGTTGCCATAGTTTACATCAGGTAATACTCACAGAGTGCACTGTTATATTGACAACATGACTAAGCATTTTGCCTATCTTGTTTGTGAACAATGACACAAGGACATCAGGCATGCGAGAGGATTTCCCCCCCGCTGCCTGGCCAGGGCCAGTATAGCCTGTGATGTTGAAAAGGTTATACGGGATACTGGGGCAGAATATGTACTCTACAGTACATTAAATTGAGGAATAAAACATTTGGGGAGTACCACAAGCAACATTTATTACTGGTTTTTGTAGTATTGTTTTGAATTGATCTCATCAGTGTGTAAAACTGTGTTGTAGTGTGTGTGTTTTTGACTGTTTGTGTGTCATGTCTGAGAGCAAAGTTTGTTTTTTCAGCAAGATTGAGTTGTTTTGAGTGGAGAGCTTCATTTTGACCTGAATATAGGAAGTTTGGGGAATTGAGTCAGAAGTTATGGATTCGTGTTTACTGTTTTGAGAATACGAGGCATAGTTTCAAGAAATGAGTTTAAGCAATCGAGAAAAACTGTATTATCATTTGCAGCATTATTTAGGTTCATTTATCTTGTTTCAAGCCCAAAATGTCTAATTACAAGCTCATTAAGAAGCCACAAATTGTTGCTAAATGCATTCTGCACACCACGTTTCCAAGTTCAGGGCATTATAAATGAGTTTTCTCCCTCATCGGTCCTGCAGATTGCATCTTTCCTGTGAATGCCTCCGTTACCAATCACTCCTGGTTTAGTCGGTGTGCTTCACTATTATCTGATGGGAAGATTGTTGGCATTTTGGTTTTCTTATCTGGGAGAAAAAAGACATCTTTGTTTGAGGGTGGGCTGGCCATTATGTCACTTATGAGAACCTGGAATTTGTTTGATCATGTGAGCGTGTCAAAGGTCAAAGAAAGGCATCTTTACATGTATTAGTCGTCCATCATATATGCTTCATCTGCTCCGCTGAGACCACAGCGGGCCGAGAGCATGGAAAAGGCCATCTCTGTTTCACCACAAGCCTTTGTGCACTAAAGTTCTTCCTTTCTTTCTGTCCTATCCATGACAAAAAGGCCTTTGATTGAGAAAAGAGAAAGGAAGAAGATCCCAGGAGAGACAAGCTCTTTTTTAGGAGACTTCCAGACCAGAGGAAGGTCCAAAATACGTCAGACCTCTAATGTGATAGGACTCCTTGAAGGCCAGAGTCTTCTGTTTGTGTTGTGCATGTAATAATGTGAAAAGAAGCAGTCTTCAGGTTCAGAAAGAGTCTGTAATCTGCAGCGAGGTGAACACTGAAACAAGTGAAAAGTGAAATTGGAAGGTGGTTTGATTTTGAAAATTTCTTGCATTTTTACTCGAGTCTTAAATGAGAAATGTGTAGATTTTCTTACATTAAAATACGGTCAAATTTTAGCTTAATATGCAGAAAACAGTAAGAAAGACATATGTCAATTTAGGTTGATTTCTGTGATGTTGTAAATAAAGTTGTATCAATATTTGTCTTACAATAAATATTTATATTTCAGTTTTTCTTCTTTAACAATTTCATATAATTCAATGTTATTTGCCATTTCTTTGTAACTATTTGTGACATAATATCAGTTACTAAGAAATGGCAAGTAACAATTGAAATTTTCAAGTGAAATTTTTTAATCTGAAAAAAATTATATAGGATTTAATGAAACAATTTTCACTCAGAAAATGCTTGTAAATTTCACAAATTATTACAAACAAACATAACATTGAATTCAATTACAAAGAAACGTTGTAACATAGAAACATTGAATTTAATGTGAAATTGGTAAGTATAGAAAGAATGACATACACTGGTATATAAGGTATAGGAATTATTGAAACCGTTTTCACACATAAAATTGCTAGTTAATTTGCTGGTAACTTTGAGTTCAAGTGAAAAAACTGAATTAGAAAGACTGAAATACACTGGAGTCTCAAACGCCAGTCACAGTCTCAAACCCTGAACTACAGACTAGTATCATTCCCAAAAAACTGTGCTTTGGCCAATATGGAACATTTTCATTTCATGCATAAAAATGAATGCATGGCCAATTTTGCATGAATGATTTTGCATGTATATCCAGCAATTTGTGAATGGCCGTCAATGGAGAAAGTTGCTTTTTGCCCCCTGAAATGATGTAGAAGCTTTAACTACAAGCAAGACCATACCAGCCTAATATTGGCCCCTTATAACATATGATAAATATTCACATTACTGTTTAGGTGGAAGAGAATATGTTTACAGAGCAAAGATGTGCAGGTCGTGGCTGACTGAGTGATGGATGGGAATGTGAACAGATCAATCTCTCAGGTTGAACTCACTGGTTTAGCAGATTTACATCATCATGGCAATATAAGTGAAATATTGAATTACAACTTTGCCAACAGACTTTACAGATGCACTATTGGTAAGATGTTTTATGACTAGTCTCTTGTTAATGTGTGTAATGTTTAAATCTTGCAGCTGTACATTACAAAGTGTATATTCTGACAATTATTGCATTTATCATTTTTATTATCAGTGGTTATAAACAGTATGCTGTGAAAGCTGTTGATGGAGCTGCACTTAGATTGAACACAGATGATTCCTTAAAGTAAACCGTACATCTTTGGTAAAAAGAAAAATTCAGAAAGACCACCAACAGTGTTACTGCTATATATATATATATATACATTTTCTTCTAAAATGAGCATTTTTATCAGGTTGCTATATTTATGTTTAGTTATTTCACTTTAATTGCATCAAAAAGGACCTATACGTTGCCATTAGAATACATTTACTGAACCTAAACATATAGGAACCTTATAAAAATGCTTATTTTAGATTAAAATTTCAGATGGCACTTAGAGGCTTTTGCATCTAAAATATATAGAATTATATTCAAGAAAATTGTGTAATGTATGTTTGCATGTATAGAAATATATATTTATTGAGTTAAATATTTCTAGAAATATATGGTTTTTCCAGGAATACATTTGTTCAAATAAATATTTTAAATAAATATATATATATATATATATATATATATATACACACACATAATATGTATATATATATATGTAGTGTAGATTTTAGTTTTATATTTTCAGTTTTAGTTTAGGTTTTAGTACTTTAGTTTGAGCTTTAGTAATTTTGTTACGTGCATTTGTCATTACATTTTATAAAAATATTTCTATATAAAATAGCTTAAATTTATTTTCATTTCAGTTTTATAAATATTAGTATGGAATCTTGTTTCTGCCATGGAATAAAAAAAAATGAAGCAGAAAAAATATAAAACAATGGGTAATTGTAATTTTTTTTTTTTTAAATCTCACAATTCTGCTATTTTTCTCTGAGCTTTTTAAATGTATTGTTTTTTAGCTTCCATATTTTAGTACTATAACATGTCTTCAATTCTTTCATCTGAATTTTTATTTTATTAAATTTTTTATTTTATTTTAGCATTATTTCAATTACTAAAAACAATTTCACTGGTGCAGAAATGACAGACTTCACCTTTACTAAAGAATGACCGAATGCGTTTGATTTAAAAAATGAAACGCAGCCATTTATTATTATACTGGAATGCATTCACTATATCATTAGCAGTTACATCATCATAATATCATCAGTGCATTCTGACAGGTTGACAAAACTGACATTTTCAATGTAAATGAAGATTAAATGTCAATATGCACAAGCAGGAGATGGCGATTCAGTGATGCTTTGGTGTTGATTTGAGTGTCCAGAGGTCAAATTTATCAATGCTTTCAGCAATAATACACATAACAAACAGCAGCGCTTACATGAACATGCATACATATACACATAAATACATAGATGTGTAAAAAAAACTAAAAAGAAAACATACATATAGATAATGTTGATGTGCGTTATGAGTACAGACGTTGCACGTTTCCCTGTTTGTAGAGTCTGAACGGCTTTTACAGCAAATACTAATCATTATATTCATTTTCTCCAGCAAGAGCATCAATGCATCACATTTAGTGCATCTGAGACCCTCAAAGTTTATAAAACACAAATCATGTGTCCTCACAACAGACTTGAACAGAATCTTTTGGATATACAGTATAAGTTTGTGTACAAGATGCATGACTTAAAGACGTCTACAAGTCCAGATGTGTGTAAATATCATGCCACAGACTGGAGGTGTTGTGAAATTGTAGTTCATTTTAAACAAAATCTTGTCACACACCACTTTCACTTTGACCATCTCTATTGACTATCAAAGGGTTTTATGTGTCTGTATGAAGCGATGCATGTCTGGGTTAAACTTAGAAATGCAAAAGTACTTGGTTCCCTTTTGTTCACACTTGGCACATTTTTAGGGGTCTGAAAGCAGTTTGCAAAACTGGACAGGAATATATATATATATATTTAATTTTACATATATAGCATATAGAATGCATGTCTATCACATTATAAATAATCATAAATAATATATAAATAATTATAAATAATATCATACACTTTAGGCATGTATATATATATACACACACACACACTAAATATAAATTTAAATTCTCAGTTCTCAATCAATTGACTTGATTTATTTAAAGCGAATTTGATTCTTTTGAACTCAAGTGTGAAACACCCTATAAATCTGTCAACAGAATTAATGTAGATGTAGATGATTGTGTGTTTGCTATATCTAGGTTACTCTCCGATCTATTCTCACGGCTCTGTGACCTTTCACCCTTGACCTTTGTGACCTTTCACCGGTAGAGTGCTGATCATCTCTGTGTGTGTTAGTAATGCACATCTCCAGCACATCAAAGCCTTCGTAAATATACCCCGTGTGAGTGTGTGTGTGTGTGTTTAGCAGATGTCTATAACAGATAAAGTTCATGCATTTATTCCCTGTCAGACCTTCACAGAAAGTCTGAGCGGCTTTAGTCCAGCTCCTATTGATAGCTATGAACACACGTCTACTGGTCAGATTCTACACTAACTACTCTAGTGTCCTGTAGAAACAGCTTGTTTGTGGTTTTCTTCTGTTGGTCTGTTGATTGGCTGAGAACTCATTGTGTTGACTGTGTGCTGGTAGCGGGTCGGTCTCGTTCTAGTTGGGATGGGACAGGCCGAGCGCTGCGCTGATGGAGACCAGAATCAGGACGGCGCTGGCGGCAACCGCTGCTCCGCCGGACCGGTAAACCACGCGTCTGTTACGCGGCTGAACGGGTCTGAACGTTCCCACCATCAGGCTCCCATCGTGGAACTTCAGGGTGGAAAAAGCCCGGAGCTGTTTGAAGACACATAATGATCAGAGCAATGATCATACAGGTTTAAAATGATGACAGGAAGTTGAATTTTGGGGGCCCTTTAAGTGCTCACTTCTGAAGTCCTAATAGAAGGTAAAAATCCCATTCATTTTCTCCATAGAGGAACTGATCTTAGTCTTTAAAAACAGATCTACTGTGAGCTACAAGGTTGTTATTCAATGGTAGATGCTTTTGTTGAAGCCGTCAGTTTGCATTATTTCAACTTATCTTTTAAAGAATTGTGTTTAAAAGCCGAATTTCTGGTGAAAAACTACATTACCCACAATTCTGCAAAATAATATAAATCAAAACAAGCTACTTGTGCCAAAACAACTCTTTAGTGTCTCGTTCGGCACTCAATATATGTATATCTAACCTTTCGTTGAACTAAAATTGAAAAAATTGAAATTGAAAATGGGGGAAAATCTCATTATGAAATAAATGTTTTTCTCAAATATACATTGGACACAATTATTGGCACCCCTAGAAATTCTTATGAGTGAAATATCTCTGAAGTATATTCCAATTCACATTCACAATTTTGAGCACTCCAGGGTGTTTATGAACATGAAATTATCCAGCCATGGCTTCCTGTTTCACAGAAATATAAATAGGAGGGAAAACAAAGCCCAAATTCCCTTAATCATCCATCACAATGAGAAAAACCAAAGAATATATTTCTGATGTGCAGCAAAATATAACTGAGCTTCACAAATTAGTGAAGTGGCTTTAAGAAAAGAGCTAGAGCAGATAAAAGATCAAAAGGATTAACAATGCAGATTAATTTTCACAGCCGCCTTTGATTATATTTACAAAGGGTGCCAACAATTCTGACCACGTGTTTATTAACTTCAAATATGTTGTTTACATATCTGACTTATTATAGTTAACTAAAACTAAAATCATAAAAATTGTTTCTACAAATAAAATAAACATTAACCGAAATACAAAATAAAAACATAAACTATTTTATTTCAGCGAGTTGCCAAAGCAACTTTTCTCATTTTCATTTAGTTTAAATTGAGATACTAATATAACTATAAACTGAAATAAAAATATATCATATTAAATAACTAATAAAAATGACAAACACACAACAAAATTACTAAAACATGAAAACGTAATTCAGTATTTCAATGATACTAAAATAACACTGTTTAATATGACAATCTAATTAAAAATGATGTCAACAACTTTATGTTATTAATTTTATTAGTCACAATGCTTCATGGCTTTCTAATTCTCCCATTAAAAATATTAAGTTCACAGTCTTTTATCTTTGTGTTTTTGTATGATTTGTTGTTATTCTTCTCGTAGCTATGTTCATTCTTACCTTTTTATTGGGGAAATCTTACCAAAGTGAGAATATATTGAAGATATTTATTCATACCCAATGGATACTGAATAAATGTAGCATCCTGTTCACTGAGAGCCAAATAATCATCACCTGCACTATTGTATGATTCACTTCGCTGTCTAGATTCTGAAGTTTCATTCAAATAAATGATCAAATACATGCAATGTAACCATAAAATGGTTATTTATTTAATATACCTGACTATAATGGCAAAAGATAGCAAGGTAAATTAGTTTAAATAGAGTTCATGTGCAGTTTTTGGTATTCAGGATAATGGCGTGAAGGCAGCTTCAGTCGTACCTGTTCTCTGTCGAGGGGAATGGGGTTTTCAAACACCGTCCACACCACAGCCTCCGTGCAGCCCGGAGTGGTTAGAGAGCCGTCATACCGGTAATAGTTAGTCATGTTGGCTTCAGGAAGAATGAGCTGATTCAGAGCGATCTTACGGAGCGTCGTATTTCCATCTGAGCAAACAAAAAGAGTCATTCAGACACTTTTGTTGAACAATGTCTCTTCTGATTAACAAGGCTGCATTTATTTGATCAAAAATACATTTAAAAAAAATAAAAAAAATTAAATTTAACAGCTGTTTTTTTATGTGAATATATTGTAAAATGTATTTTTTTTCTGAGATCAAAGCTCTATTTCCAGCATCATTACTCTAGTCTTCAGTGTCACATGATCCTTCAGAAATCATTCTAATATACTGATTTGCTGCTCATGAACAGATTATTGTAAATGTTGAAAACAGTTGTGCTGCCCAATATTTTAGTGGAAACCGTCATGCATTTTATTTTTCAAAAGAACAGCATTTATTTGAAATCATAACACTGTAAATTACTTTACTGTCAATTTAATGCATCCTTGCTCAATAAAAGCATTTGTGTCTTTCTTTCAAAAACATTTTAAAAAATCGTACTGACCCCACACTTTAGTGGATTTTATAGAAATGCATAAAATTATCTCCAGAATATTTCTAGAAATGCATAAAGTTTCCTTTTCATGTTTCCTTTCAGAGTTATCATTAGCTTTATTTGAAAACATCCAGAATATTAACATAATATTACGTTTTTCATGTAGATTTCAGGATTTATGCTTTCATTAAAATTAATTTAACTTTTTTTAAGGAAGACAATAATATATATGTTTTTTGATTAAATTTAATTTGATAAAATTATAATTAAAAGTGTGTAATTTCTTTGTTAGAAACAGCACTAAGCGGAACAAAATCATGAAAAATAATGATAACGATTGTTTCCAGATAGTCCTATTGTCCCTCAAGCTCACGTCACTGGTTGAGTCATAATCTGGTATATCGTGTTGCTCAAACAAACAGATCAATGTTATAAAAGCGTCAGTGTTTCTCTCTTAAGGAAGTCAAAGTATGACCAATGACTGTCCGAAACTCTGATCATTAAACTGAATCAGTTCACACAGAATAAATGCCACTTCACTCTTAAAGGGAAATTCCAGTATATATTCATGCAAAATCAGCATGCTTTTGATTAATGCAGACAATGCATTCACAGTGATTTAAATGAAGTAAAAGAATCAGAGCACCATCAACAGATATTTAAAATATAATCAGAAATGTACATATTCAAACCAAGTCAAAATGACTGTCTGTGTTGATCGACAGCATGCCACATAAGGAATATTCCTGTAATACTGCAGAAACATGGTGGTTTTCTTACTTGTATTCTGGATGCTGCGCAGGCCGTGTGTGAAGAGATCATACTTTCTGTTAGAGCTGCTTGACTCCTGAAAGTTAGAAGCAATGTTGATTTTTCATTGTACAAATTCAAAATCATCTCTGAGCGAACTAAACAAACTCATATTTCTTGATTTTAAATCACATGCATTTCAAACCTCGTAGAAGAATCCCAGCACCGCGATTCCTGAAGGATCTCTGAGTGCATCTTCAAGTCTGTTGTATCTTTGTTTCATGTGCACAATATGCAGCTGGTGAGAGAGTAACACACATAATAATACAGATTTATATATATAATAAAAAATGAAATGCAAACAGAGAGTATTTTTGGAATCAGCAGCACAAAACAGTTATAAACGAGTATTGGATTTCATTCAGTGAATCTGATGCAGGCCGGTGTTTTTAATTGATATGGTGTTGGTCGCACCTCCATGGGATACTGCTCTCCATCGACGGTGTGTTCAGATCCAGGACCTCCGTTGGTGCCCCAGTGGAGGTGAAACTGCACGGCCTTGTACGTTTCTCCCAGGTTTCCTCCAGACACTGTGGCTGTGATGGGTATACTGACCTGAACTGATGTGGAAAACACAACATTACAGTCCAGCGTCACACAGAGCAGTTTGTTTCTTCATCAGGTTTGTATAAATGTGTCTCTGCATCAGTGTCTCAGCAATGGATGCTCTGCAGTGAATGGGTGCCGTCAGAATGAGAGTCCAAACAGCTGATAAAAACATCACAATAATCCACACCACTCCAGTCCATCAGTTAACATCTGGAGAAGACAAAAACTGAGACAAATCCAGCATTAAGGTGTTTTTAAATTTAAACAGTTGTTTCCGGCTAAAATACGAGTCCTTAATCCAAAATACTCCGGCGTTATTATGGATTTTGGACTCATATTTTAGCCAGAGGCAACAGTTTGAAGTTAAAAATGTCTTGATGGATTTGTTTGAGCTTTTGTCTTCTCCAGATGTTAACTGATGGACTGGAGTGGTGTGGATTATTGTGATGTTTTTATCAGCTGTTTGGACTCTCATTCTGACGGCACCCATTCACTGCAGAGCATCCATTGCTGAGACACTGATGCAATGCTACATTTCTCAGAATCTGATGAAGAAACAAACTATATTCGCACAACCAAAATATAGATCATAGAAACTGCTCAATCAAAAATATTTAATGAGCTCACCAAAGCAGAACAAAACAGACATTTCAAACTACATGCTCTTCATCAGACTAGATTAGTCTTGTCTTCAGCTGCTGCTCTTGTCCAGTTTGCAGTCTTACCCGAGTGGCCGTTGTTCTTCATGGTGCTGTCGAATACGGTCTGGTAGCCGGTGAATTTGAAAGGCGTCAGCCGCTCGTCCAGCTGGGTTTTCTTCGTCACTATGTTGATTGGTGATTGTCTGCTCTTCCCACAGTCTGCATTGACTTCACTCCATCGGTCTGGTCCTTTAAGCAACATGGAGAAGTAACGTTAGATTTAGTTTATATACGTGTTAGATAGTTGAGTGATGTGTCTTGAATGGTGCATTAAGAATCAGAATCTGCACATAGAGTCTACACTTACCTTTACAGTGAGATTCACAGCTCACTTGTGTCTGGTAGCACCAGTCTGTGTGAGTATAAAAGATGAATAGGTAAATGGAAATACTTTATTTAGATATTTTTGCTTGATTTTATACTTTTGTTAATCAATATTCACACAAGATCCTTTAGACATTTCTGGGATAATACACTACCGGTCAAAATTGGGAATAAGTAAGATTTTTAAATTGCAAGAATTCTCTTCTGCTCACCAAGGCTGTAGTTATTTGATATAAAAAATACAGTAAGATTGTGAAATATTATTACAATTTAAAATTACTTTTTTCTATGTGAATATGTGTTAAACTGTAATTTATTTCTGTGATCAAAGCTGTATTTTCAGCATCATTACTCCAGTCTTCAGTGTCACATGATCTTCTGAAATCATTCTAATATACTGATTTACTGCTCAACAAAAATTTCTGATTATTATCAATGTTGAAAACTGTTTTTCTGCTTCATATTTTAGAAGAAACTGTGATAGACTACCACAAGTTTGGAGCAAGAAGACAAAAAAAAAACAACATTAAATTGTTTAAAAGTGACAGTTCTTCTAAAATGTTAGAAAATATTTATATTTTCAACATTTAATACGTGTTTCCTATTATTATCATCAATAATTGAACACCAATAATAAAGAAGATTGATGCTGAAAATTCAGCTTTGCATCACAGGAATAAATTACATATTAACATATATTCAAATTGATTTTTTTTTTTTAATTGCAATAATATTTCACAATTTTACTGTATTTACTGTATGTTTTATCAAATAAATTCACCCTTGGTGAGCAGAACAGACTTCTTTCAAAACCATAAAAACTAAATTGTGTTCATTCCAAACTTTTGACCGCTAGTGAATTAAACAAGTTATTAATTCTAATGACTTCATTCCATTGACTCGTCCAACAGGAAAACCTCTCCCTGCCGCTCACAATGAGCACAGGCTATACAGGCTAGATTGTTGATCATGACTAAACTATCTCCATATTCTTAACAGAAGTAACTAACGGGATGTTTTGAAGTCTCTCAGGCAACTTCTCAACAAGTTACTCAGACATGACTGGATTTCGTGACACCGGGTCTCCTTTTCAGATCCTTTTATTTTAGGAATTAAAGAGGAATGTCACTGATGACCCAAATGCTATTGCAAATGCAAATTGCTTTGATGACCTTTCATTGGTCTCTTTGTCAGAATGAGCTCATATGATCTTGTATTGACACTGGTGACCAAAATATTGATGAAAAGAAATAATGACAGTAAGATAGTAACTTCCTTCTGTGTGTTTCAGTGACTTATTACTAATATAATGAACTAGATAATGATCATATTTAATAGATCTGACTCTAAGTGTGCAATAAAAACATTTTATTTTTAAATGTCCATTTTTAATCAGAATATCAGCCAATTTGCATGTTCACATCCATTAAACATTGTAATGACTTATATAGGATAAAAGAGAACTTGTGCCCCCCCCCCCCAAAAAAATAAAAAAATAAAATTTAATTAAAAAAACGGAAATATCAAGATTAATGTATTACTGCACATAAAATTCCCATGCATTTGCATTACATAGTTTTAACATAAACTAATAAACTTAATGTGATGCACATGTTCATGCCAATCATGCATAAATGAAAGTAGTTGGATTTCTATAATTATACAAATAAATTGAATAGGTTTTAAATGCATATCATCAATAAATACAAGTAGTTTCAACCCTAATACATTGTTAATACTTTTTAACCTAATGATAAATTTAATTGTTTTCACAACAATTCTAATGATTCTAATCTATTTGAATTCATGCATTTTGAAAATATGATTATTTAAATAAAATCAAATAGATGCAAATATTTAACAATAAATTATGCCATGATTTTTTTGCCATGTAGGCTATGACTGAGAAATATGCATTAAATAAATTTTATTAGCTTGTTTGTATTAAAACTTTGGAATGGAAATTTTGGATGAACATTTAATTTATTTAAATTCAAAAACACTGCTCCTTATTTTTTAGAGTTTGAGTTTGATTAATTTCTTTATTGAAGTGCATTAGTATTTCATTGCTTAGATTGACCTCATCAAGCTTAAAAGTTCACGGCTTTGGTATCAAACTTGTTTTTAGTCACTTCAGTGTCAATCAAATTGATAATTTCATGTTTATTAAACTCTTCCCCGATTGTTCACTTGTTTAGTTTTGTTCCTTCACAAACAAACTATTGTTCCCATGTCTCCATCATTAGCTGTTATTCTCTGCCTCTAATACACAGGAATTGTGTTTCTATTGTTCATTAGCTGGACAGACACGAGTCCAGGGTCCGGCGCGCTATCTGTCTCCGCTATCTCATATAGACCACTTATTTTAATAATATTTCACAATGGAAACTCATGTCTCCACCTCACAAATATTTTGACCCTATCTCTGAAATCCAATATTTATGAAAACACGCACGCCATTGAAACGAATGGGTCGGGTCGCCTCGTTTTGTTATTTCTAAGTTCAGTCCCACACATGGAGGGCCGGCCAGTGGAAGTGAACGTTTTGCAGAGGAAGTGCCAAAGAAATGGCACAGCGGGCAGGTCTTTAGACCTCATCTGCGATGCTGTTTCCTTCTGCGGGCACATGATAATCGGCCTCACAAAGATCGACATCTTTGCACCACCTGACGCAGACCTGCTGTCTCCAGAGCCAGATGAAAACCTCAGGTTCTCCCCATGAGCCGTCTGGAGCACAAAGCCAGGAACACCAGGGACGTGTGAACCGGCCATCCTTCCTCATCCAGAGCCTGTTTATCATCTCCCATTGTGTGCTGCCTGTACCCAGAATGCACATGATCTCATTCCCTCACAGAAGCCTCTTAGGAGGACCATAATAAGTGCAACAGTCGCTTCCAGATATTATTTGTATAGCAACCGTTATATTATTCCATATAGCAACCACGGAAAACAGACTGCCTAAGAAGATATTAAATAAAAGGTGCAATCAATGTATGTATGTATGATTGTATGAACGAATGAATGATAGTTTAATTTTTTAAAAATTTTATTTTAATTTTTTTATTTTTTTATTCTCAAAAACAAATGTTTTTATTCTCAAAATCTACCAACCAGAAACAGACTGCTTTAGAAGATATAAAATAAATAAATGTTTTATTTATTTATTTATTTATTTATTTTTTCCTTTTATTATTATTTTTTTATTCTTAAGAGCAAAATAATGTTGTTGTTTTTTTTCTCAAGAACTACCGAGCAGAAACAGACTGCCTTAGAAGATATTAAATAAAAGGTTCAATCAATCAATCAATCAATCAATCAATCAATCAATAAATGATTATTATTATTTTTTTAATTATTCTTTTTATTTATTACTATTCGCAAGAACAAAAGTTTTTATTCTCAAGAACTATCAACCAGAAACAGACCACCTTAGGAGATATAAAATAAAACATTACATTAGATAAACATAAATTTGAGAAACAAATATTTTTTATTATTCAATAACAAATATTATTTGTAAAGAGACACATTTTTTACAGTTTCGGTCTCTCCGCAACCAACCCAAAACAGACTGTCCTAGAAGATATGCCAAAAGGTTACAATCTAAATAAATAAATAATTCTGAAATAGATTTTTAACGGTAACTTATAACCTATTTTTAGTTTGTTAATCAATGGTATATGCTTTTGTTGAAGCTGTAAGCCTGCATTATTTCCAATTATTTTCAATATAATTGTTTAACAGCAGAATTTGTGGTGAAAAACTACATTACCCAGGATTCTGCACACAAAATTCCACCAATCAGATGGTCATGGTGAGCAAACTGTGTCAAAAGAAATCCATCCACTCCCGTGAAGCACCGCAAATGATATAAGAGTCTCATTCTGCTGTCAAAATGTACTTAAATGCATATTTTGCATAGTTTGTACTTTGTAATGTTGTGATTCATAGCTGGTTGGTTTGGTATTGCTTTAATGAAGACTTTTTAAAAATCCCTATGAGAAAAATGAATGGGAAAAATACTTTCAGAACCAATTCTGCTGAAAAGGTGGGCAGCAAACGTTCATGCTTTGATTGCTTGTGACCACAATAAACGCATTTCTCAATGCATACTGTAATGAGAGGATGTGTCTGTTGATCAATAAGAACTAGTTTGGCATTAAATGAACAGGTGTTATTAAGGAATTTATTGGTCTCGCTATCATTAACTGCGTCGAGTCTGGAGCGCACGTCAGCGGAGAACAATACCTGCCTGTTCGCTGATATGAATTCACAATCAGCCTTTGATCTTTAGAGCTGCGCGAGAAACAAAGTGAGTGCCACAGTGGGTCACAGTAATATCTCAAAGAGCCAAAGACGCAACACTGCAGATGAACGACACAAAAGACAACGCAAAGAAAATACGGTTTCATGCATGCAAACCAAAGCAAATCCTGACTTGAAACGCAATCTGCTGTGAGTCACTCTATCACTTTGTTTACAATATATATCATGTGAACACGGAAATCTGCTTAGACAGAAAGAGAGCTCCCTTATTTAGACAGCAAGGAATTTTGGCAGAACATGCAAACTGCATATTATTTGTGTTTTTGTAAATGTATGCTGTTTGATATTCTACACAACATGACTAGGCTGCACGTTTGCTAAAGTTTACCTCATATTTATTGCTTTTCACACATTCGCTTCCAAAACTGAGTGAGCTGCACAATGTAAAATAGGAATAAATAAAATGCAAAATGCTTCATTCAACCAATAAATTCATCAAGGCAAGGCAAATTTCCTATGCTGCAAAGCATGCTGGGAACTCACAAACGCTTAACATTTCAGCATTATTGTTAAATTTTCAATTCTTTGTTCAAACAACCATGTTTGACTAGTTGGGACAAGATTTGGAGGAAGTTTTCTTGATCTTACATGGGTTTTTAAAGGTAGGGTAGACGATTTCAGAGAGGCTGGCAATAGCAAACTAGCTTTGAACGCATAAGATCCCACCCTCCCTGCAAATCACTCTCCAAAGCCACGCCTCCCCAAAACACATGACCGTACATAATACATTTAGGCCACTTAACTTAGTGATTGCTATCGGGATGTGAAGTAAGATGACCTGACGTGCCACTTCCCCACAGGATTTCTAAATTGCCTAAAATAACTGATCGATCTGCGCAGCGCAAAAAACCAACACCTGGTTATAGGAAACGTAGAAATCCTGTGCAGAATGTGTCCCCGGGAAGTGACACGTCTGGTGGTCACCTTAATGTGAAGGGACTTTCAACCAGCATAACAAAACAATGTTTTTGAACCAAATCACCTACGCTGCATTTAAGATTCAAGTAATTCACATTTCTTAGTATTTATGAAGTGTAAATGTCAAAATATGCATGATTATTTTTAAATTAATAAATACATCTTATTTTATTTTTGCAGTGCACCATAGGCAACATTTAAGGCAGCTTACGTATGCTGTCTAATAAGAAAACCTGTTACATACTAGGATGGTATGTATGCTTTCTGATTAAAACAATCCCAAAATGCATTTTGACATTTGGTAAAGCAAACATTTAGATTCAAGATCACAGATGCATTTGAGAGAAATTAGAAATGCACTGTGCAATTTGTTTATGGTATTGCACCGAACACTAGCAATAGAAATCACTCCACTTTACCTGGACAGTGCTTTTTTAAGTTAAGTTGTTGTTGTCAATCATTAGGAATAATTACTTGAAGACTGAGTTTTAAATGAGACACTTTTCGTTTTGGTTAAGAAGCTTCACTAAGAAGGAAGCTGCCTATGTAGACGGTGAGATTTGCAGTGTTGCGTTCTGTTCATTTCCTTTCTTTCTATATTAGGTTGAGACAATATTTCAGCATGCCATTATTCAGTTCTTCAGCATGTAAACATTTCCACTGGATTATTAACACTTAAGGTGCCATTTATAAACCATATTGACATTTATTGACCTTTAATTTAGATGGCTGCCATTTAGCAGATGCTTTAATTAAAAGTCCTTTACAGCTGACTTCACCTCAGTTTATTCCAGAGGGACTGAAGCCGTGATACAGTAAGTGTGTTGATCAAGAGCACAATGAATCAATGAAACTGCAGAGCTGTCTTTAACCTCTTGACTGCTTGACTAATAAATGATGGGTAACAGTTACTAATGCTAATATGAAGATTGCAGTCATTGCTTGTTGGTTCTATACAGAATCACTTGAACATGCATCTAAAGTGGCTCTTAAATGGAGACATACAGCCTTTTGTGGACATTTTATTGACATACTGCTAAACTAGAAAGTATATTTGGACGCTTTAATGACATTAACTATCAGCAAACAAAGTCACTGAATACCGACTGTCCTCATTTTCAACACTCCATCTATTGTTTTAGCATTTCAAAGTGAACAAACCTCCTTTTGTGAGTCATTTTATTTATATAGTGCTTTTGTACAATGCACGTCATTTCAAAGCAGATCCAGAAAATGTGTGCCAACGTTTTTATATCTTTAATTAGATCCTAGAGAACCGGAAATCTAACATCAAGGCAGGAGACATGTGTTTTAATGTCTTTAAGCTAGAATCATTTATGTTGATTAATTACAGTAACTGACACTTGCTTTGATATTTCGTAATCTACAGCTGAGACGTTTTTAAGTGTTTTGGCACCACTGGAATTTATCTGTCAATCATCAAAATGTATGTCATTATTTTTGTAAGTTTCAAACGTTTCAATAACCAACAGAAAACAGTAAGGCGCTGGAGTCTAAGAATCTACTGTAATTATTTATCCCTTCATTGCTTTTCACAGCTAGTCGATGAATAACAACAAAACCTGACAAATTCAGTTTTCATCTCGAGGTAAATAGACCCTCACAAACAGAAATCAATTCAAATCATAAACAAAAATTATTTTTTTTGAGGTAACCATAGCAACAGAGCGCTGCTCTAGAACCTACATATATGAGAAAACGTGGTATTTTGAAAGGTCTTAAAGAGGTTTGGTGCAGTTGGCAGACAGTACAGGTGCAGCTGATGCCGCTTCAGAGGCTTTAGGGAAGGAACAGGAACGGACTGAGTGTCCTTGAGCAGAAACAAAGATGCTCCTTCCTCCACAAAATGAGGACAGTGCGCAAGATTGATTTTTTTACCTGACGGATTTTTTTTTTTTAGGGGGTTCGACACTGAAGGTCCTTCTAAATTTATAAGATTAATAACTCTCTGACAGTCTGCCTATGTAAGCTAACATTATATATCCTGCAAAAACTTGTTTTGAGTTTAATGACCTGATCTTTATTTTGTGCTGTGAATCAAGTTTAACGGTCATTCTTTCCGAGTCAAAAATGTAATAAAGTTTAAAAAGCATCGTGCGTTTTTCTATTGTGTACTTTTGAAAAGCTTAAACTTGCCGAATTTTTAGGCTGTTGAAATTACTTATCATTATTGTTAAAATGTTAAAATCAGTGTTTTGTGCATAAAAAAATACTTTTTTGGTGTATAAAAGATTGTAAATATAACTGTTTGAGAATATATGTAAATTTCTAGTAGGCTAAGCCTACAACTCTGTTTAAATGAAGCACATTAAGTTAGCTATTAATGATATAGATCTGAGGTCATTCAGTAAATTTAATCTGATCAGTGAGAAATGTCCTTATTGATATAGCCCTGATGTTACCTGAGCACTGAAAGCTTGTGTATTTGTAGAGTTTGTAAATGAGATTGAACGCATATCTGAAGCAGCGCTGCGGCAGCATCATTGAGCAGCAGATCATGAATGTGCTGGACTCACCTGCACCGGTGCACGAATGCAGAAGCAGTGACAGAAGACAGGCTGAAAGCAGACACCGCATTGTGAAAGTCCTGTGACTCCAGCAATGAGACTCGACCCTTTGAGAGTGTGATCGTCTCTTATATAGTAATATATCTATCAATGGACAGGATGGAGTCTGCTGGCCCCTCCCATCACTTTCCTCAATAACGAGAGCATCACATCACACCCGTTTTATCACGTTATATGTTCATTATTATTACTCACCTATCTATCTAAAAGTAATTTTAATGGTCAGATACGATAAATGCCAGTACAAAAAACAACAACAACAAAAAAAACTCACCTAACGATAATGCATATTATAAGTAGAAAGATGCCCCCCCCCCACAATCAACTTAGTTTACATAAACTTAGGCTACATTTATTACAGAGACAATCCAACTGTGCATGGCAGCATATGACCAAAATAAATCGTGCCCAATCTCAGATCATCTTATTCAAACTTTGTATTTTCATTATTGATTATTTTTCCAAGTTGTAATTCCATGAATCACCTGGAATAATCCCTCATTATTGGATTATTCCAGGTGAAATCCTTATGATCCCTTCAGTGTTTTTTGTTCCAGCATGTAGGCCTGTTTCAGGGAAATGTGTGGTTAGTAAATGAAGAAAATTCTGTCAGGAAGTAGGAAGTGTTGAATTAGGCTATTGTTATTGTTTTATTTTTATTTTTATTGCCTCCCATCTTAACACATATTTAATATTCCGCAATCTTACTGTTGCAAACATATTTATGTTACTCATATACTTTATAGTGTGTATATGGGAGATTATTATATCTTGTATAAAGTTACCGGAGTAAACACCTGCTTTATCCACAACAGAAATATGCAGTTATGAATATTGACATGCTGAGCGCAAAACAATCGTTAATGTGAGTTTGGTGACATCTAATGGCCGGTTCAAAGCCTAGTATCATTATAGTCTGGAACTAGGCTATATAATGATTATTAGGCTATACAGAAGTACTACTACTAATACAAGTATTAATGCATTTATTTGTTTATTTAATACTTTTCAGCACAACCTTCAATGAGTATTTTATATTTTACAGCAACCTGTCGTTTGAAAATCATATTTCATATGTTACAAAAACAGCATTCTTCCGTCTTAGAAACATTGCCAAGCTTCGAAACATGCTGCCTGTTTCTGATGCAGAAAAGCTAGTTCATGCATTCATGACCTCTAGACTGGACTATTGTAATGCACTGCTAGCTGGTTGTCCTGCATCTTCAATAAACAAGCTACAGATAGTCCAAAATGCAGCGGCTAGAGTTCTTACCAGGTCAAGAAAATATGATCATATTACCCCAATTACAATCTCTGCACTGGCTTTTTTTTTAGTACAAGTGACCTTTAATTTGGAGCAAGACAAACTGGGGGAGTGACTTTTTTTGGGTCGGACATGGGTCACTTTGCTCACATCTGATTGGTCCAATTTCAGTTTGCGCTCTCTAAACCAGAACATAGCGGCCCGGAGCAGGTTAGCCCTGGAGTGTAAGTTACTATGGCAATGAACGCAGCTAAAAGCCAAGCCTGTTTCATGGTACCTATAACACAGGATTGGTGCAAACTAAACTGAAACTTCCCCGGCTTCATGGGTTCAGACACACTCTCTCTGTTTAAATCTAGATTAAAGACACATCTCTTTAGCCAAGCATTCACACAATGTATCTCATAACCTTGTACTTCAATTATATCTGATCAAATGCAAATTATCATTCCTTTATTTGGATTGAACACATTATTGTTTATTTATTTGTTTTTTGCATGGTCGGAAGAGCAGCTACATAAATTTTGTCTCTATTTGCTTCTCTGTTTCTGCCGCGGGACTGGCACCCTGAGGCAACTTACAGAAGCTTCAGTGTGTATCCAGCCCTTATGAAGACCTGAGATGACCAAACACCTGAGAAGAGATGATGCCAACCCCCCCAGAGGACCTCAGATGATGCCAACCCTAAACCAAATAAGCTCTATTCAAATAAGCACGAATCGAACTGAATATTTTTATTAGGCTGTCAATTTTTTTCTCAGTGATTTTATAAAAATCTTCAGTAAAGAGTTCTGGGGCCTCATTAAAGTGTCCACGCCAGCGCTCATATTTGTAAAAACTGTCTTTGACATGGAAAAATGCGAAAAGAGAAAAGAGAACACACGTGCGTTTTCTGTTCGTGTTTATTTGATGAATCACACGTACGCATAGGCCTATTTGAGAGATGATCGTAAGATCAATTTTTGGATTGGTTTCTGCACAACATTTGATAAATGAAGCCCCTGAGCCATAAACCAAACTAACCAGCCAAGATGATTCATACCTTTAGAGAGGCCGACTCAATCATGTGATTTGAAGTGGGTTTCCCATGGTTTGGTTCCATGAGTGGAATGGATCTCCTCAGGATCGTGATCGTGAGTTGTGTTGTACTGACTTTTACAGAAGCGTTAACATTCGTTTAACAACCCTTGGTATCAAAAAAAATAAAATAAATAAATACAATTTTAACTTTTGAAACCCAAAAGTGATAATCACTGCAGGCTGAGATGTGTGATGTTCAACTGGTGGCATTTTCTAATATTATTTTTATTATTATTATTCCTGGCATTGGCTGTTGGCTTTCTTCCCTAGTTCATTTCTGACTGCAGTCTGTATGGAGAATCTGAACTACAGGGTTGGCAAGTGTCAGTCTCACTAGTCTCATGTTCATTCTTGTAATGTTGCAGTGTTGTGATTATTCTTTTGATTTATTGTAATAGTAGGCCTGACATTATTTATTTGTGAATGTATATTTTTGTGTTGTATGTTCTTTATGTAAATCTGTTAAGTGTGGGAAAGTGTGCTCTAGAAATAAAACTGCTAAAGATCAGACTGATGTTTTGTTTTAAAACCAGCTTCTGTAGGAGGATTTTATTATAGCCTATAACTGCAGTATTAAATATATTAAATGTTGACTTTTTGAAAGCGTCTGCTAAATGACTAAATGTATTTTTAATATCAATGCTGTTTAAGACAATAGCACCATCCCCTTACCATTATAATGTGACAAATTCATAGCTCATTTAAAGGTAATGTCACCGCTAAATTAATTTGGACAGTCACGCTAAATGGAGTCGATTCCATTGTCTCCTATGGTTGGAGTCGACTCCGAAAATCCTGGAACCGAACAGCCCTAGTCTCATGAGCACAGCTTGTTGCTCCACAGAAGAGAGGGGCGGGGTCAGCAGAGCTCATTATCATTTAAAAGGACATGCACCAAAACGGTTGCTGTGAACAGAGCTGTTTTTGACAGTAAAAAGGGTGTTTTACACCACCATTGAGAAACTGAGACCCTAAAGAATCATATCAACTTGTGGCAAATGGGCATCTGATGACCCCTTTAAAGCTTTCATTAAGCCTAAATTATAAAGAAACACTAAAGGCTTAACAGACAAGATGTACATACAAATATGAATATTCTGTAAATATTAAAATATTCTGTCTCTGTTTGTCTGATCTGTAAAGTGATCTGAAGTGCAGGTCTAGTTGAATGGATGTATAGTGAAATGTTATCAGACTTTATTGCCTGTCATGTCTTGATTCCTTAAGTTTAATTTAATGCTTTGCCTCAAAAACTTACACTGAAAGTAAACCATAAAGGCAGTTGTGTATTTATTTTGGAGCATTATCTTACACTAAAATATTTTAATATTTCAATTTAAATTTTAGTTGTAATTTTTTTTTTCTATGTCTACATAGCTTTTTATGTTTTAGTTTTATCACAAAGTTAAGCTAAATAAAAAGGAGAACAGTTGGCAACTAGCTCCAATTTGTTTCTTTTATATTTTATTTCAGTTAACATTTTAAGCAATGAAAAAGGTTTATTTTAACTATAATAACCATGTTCACCTTCGTTATGATAGAATTCTTTATTAATGTATATAAACGTTAATTTAAAATAGTTTTAAATAACAAAACAAAAATGCTTGTTAATTTTAGTATTCAAGCTCCATGCTTGGTATGATTTTGAACAAAATGATAAAGCAAAGATGAATAATCTCAACACAGGACGTAGATGACTGATAAAGACGTATCTTTTTATTTAACCCATGGGATTGAACTGGTACAGTGCATTTCTTTACAACAATTATTCACTAAGTGACAAATTTTAGCCATTATTACAGACCAAATAACATCACATTTCTGGGTTCCTTTTCAATGCATTTAACTCAAAATGTGTCCTTCATCAAAACCACGAAGAAGAAAAATCAAACTATCAGACAAAATCAAACCGTTTTTAACCTCATGGATTCTCAACAAATCATCCTCTGACTGTTAAGCCTCTAGCTATTGTACCATCCAACATGTTACAGTTACAAATCAGTGAATCCATAAGAAAATCAAACACATGGCACTGTTGAGAGGTTCACCAACATTACAATACACAATCAACGTAGGGCCTGAAGACGCGGACGACGTGAAAAAGAAATCATAGCACTTGTTTTGAACATGTAATGCCGCTGAGAATGTGAGCGGACAGCAGCGAAGCGGTCAAACCCTCCAATACAAAAGTCCTTTAAATCCCCACGAGCTTCCAATGATTCATCCATTTCAGAAATTGTAATTATTGTCGTTGGTTTGTTCAGATGAAGTCATAAAAAAGAAACTAGTACACTAGTATTCTGGCTAAAGTAGATGGAGCGGTGCAACATGGCTATAGTTTTACCGTAACGTACACAACAACATACAGCATAAATGTTCAGCTTGCTCGGTTTTTCTTGCTTTTCCTGCTACACACACACACACACACACACAACCAGCCAGAAGAAACATGAATTTAGGAGTGATTCTGTTTATATATTACTGATATGTTGGAATTTGAGTTTGACATTTAAAGTCGAGTATTTCACATGAAACCATTTCACAGTTCAGCGAAAGCGCAGTTTAAGGAGTGGCTGAAAAACAAAAATTGCCATCAAATCAATGCAAACTGGCAGCTTAAATTCAGTAACTGCACCCGCGAATCCCTCCAGTTTCTGAAAAATCTAAATAAACCAAACAGCCGTACATTCAAGCTTCATATCAGCAGACGAACAGCGAGGAAACCGCTGCAGATCTCTCCGTTTTGGTCTCAACCCCCCTCCGTAGTGCACAAAATAATAAGGATACAAAAGTAGAATTTTTCGTTTTTAAATATTGTAGCAGCTTGGTTGGTTTTAAATAGAGAGCCTCTGGATGGATGCATGGCCGAGATCGTCTGATGTGTGTGATGCATAGGGGCCGTGTGGTGATTTCCAGATGAAGAAACGCCTCACTTTGGGGTTTGGAACCCAAGGATTCTTTGGGTTTGTTATCGGTCCTCAAACAGAGAAGCTTAGAGTTCACTTGCAGTGATAAAATCGCCCCTCAGTCGCAAACCGCACTCGTGTTTTTGGAGTTCATCCGTCCCGTTCCTCGTGTGGATCAGTCTCAGAGCCTATCCGGACTCCAGATCGCCCTCGGAGAAGGAGGAGAGAGCGGCTCTTGCTCTAAAAGACGGGCGTCTGATTGGATGCCGGCGTGTAGCGCGCTGTGATTGGCCGTCTCAGCTGGAGGCGGAGGCGATGGCTTTCTTCAGCTGTTGCGAGCGCAGCTCTCGCGTGCGGGACTCCAGCAGCAGGTCGTGGCAGGTGTTGCACACTATAACCGGGTCGTACAGCTGCTGGTCTGGGATGGGCAGCTTCAGATGACAGCAGTCCTTACAAAACACGTTCCCACAGTTCCTACAGGAAATCAGGACGGAAGATCAATCACATATTCAGTCAAATATAAACTATAAATTATCCCTCCTATATCTGAATCCAATTAACCAACAAACTATCAGCACTGTAAATAGTGATACTGTTAACTAGAACAATCTCGCAAATCTTTTTAACTGAAAGAAAACGGAATAGAACTATTGAACACACTATTGAAAAAACGTAAACCAAGGATGCATTTCTAATTTTCTAACATTTCTAAGTTCAAGTATTAAAATATTAAAACAATAAAAATAATAAAGCTAAATAGAATAAGTAATAAAATAAAAATTACAAAAGCTAAATTAAAATATAAAAATAAGTTAATTATAAATAATTTAGTAATCAAAGAATTTAGTAAAAGATGAATTTTCTACTAAAGAATAGAAATTAGGGATGCACGATATTGGACTTTTGCCGATATTTTTCAACTCATTTTGGCCAATAACCGATGCCGATATATTTCCTTTTGTTGGGAAACAACACCAAGTCTCTTCTGTGCAGAAATTATAAGCAAATCCTTTTTAATTTTGGTTAGTTTTTAACAAGAATTTGTTAAGTTCAAGAAGTTAACTTAACAAGAAGTTTTTTTATAATGACAGTACATTGAAGATTTGAAAATAACTATAAATAATAAATAAACTATACATTAATTGCTGCATTTTTTTCCCCAGAAAGATGCAGTGGTAACCTTAACTAGGGTTGTTCCGATTCCAATACTAGTATCAGAAATTCCACCGATATCACAAAAACTTCTGGCATCGGTATCGGCAAGTACTTGAACCCATGTACCGATCCGATACCATTTTATTAAACAAGACCTTTAGTTATGCGCGCTAGCTTTGCTTAACGCTGCAAATCAGAAATCAATTCTTCGCTGCTCATAATGCAAACACAGGAAGTTGTACTGTGTTGCCACAAGCAACCACTATTTAGAGCAGCGAAGAAGAAATACAAACGTGCTAGCACATTGCCAGTAAATCACTCGCATATGCGAGTAAATCTTCACCCTGGGCGACTAAATGATGTCTAATATTAGCCACTGGCTAATAAATAATCAGATTTTACTCGCTAGTGTGTGAGTTGGAGGCTATGTACAAGTTTAGCACAGATATACACTTTCCGCACACACTGATTGAGTGCTTCAGAGTTTCATTCTCCAAGCGATCTATTTTTCAGATCATCTGAATGGATGAGCAGCACACCTGTATTTGACGTACTGTAAACTCTAGTGTGAAGCGTACGACTCGTCGTCGCTTTGCTTTTTTCCTCACACGCAGGGGGGGGGGGGGGGGGGGGGGGGGATGTGCGAGAGAGTCTTACATGTAGCACATCAATTCTGCATGGCATGTAAACGATATTCTTTGTTGTATTTTCCTGTCAAAATAATGGAGTTCCTTTGGAATTCTTCAGTTTAACTGCTGGGTTCTCCGGTAGTAGGCGGAGCTAATGCGCAAACGACAATCTCATTGGCTGGCGCTCACCTATGAGCGTCCCTGTTTTGATTTCAGCAAATCAGTGAGCAAATGCAGACAACGTGATCAATATTCATGAATCCAGCAGCTCGTTAATCCTTAGTGCGTTTTATATTGTTCTTAGTAGAATTCACAGTATGATTATTATCTTATCAGTATTATTGATCGTTTTTTCCCTATTTTTTACAGAAACACTGAATGACCAAAAAAGCACCACCACCAGTCCTAAGTTCAGTTAAAATAACTAATATGCGTTCATACATGGTTACCAAGTTTTAATTGCTAAAGTTCTATCATTAAATATTTGATTATCATAATATATTTATAATGCTGGACTGACTGATGTTAAGAGTGTAATTTTAGATATTTAAAAAGATGTGCCATTTTCCAAACATTATATATTGTATTTGTTGTTTACTCACCAGTCTGTCTGTCTATCTATCTACACACACACACACACACACACACGACATGTAGCGTGACCCATAAATTATAGCTATGAAAAAAAATTAATAGTGATAATAATAATATTGCACTTTGTTTTTTTCTTTTTTTAAATAAAATAAACTAAAATCAAGTGTGATAATACTATTTTATTTTAAAATAAAAAGGAGTATTACATACAAATACAATTATTTTATAGTAAACTTAAAAATGAAATGCTAATATTTTAGCATATATTATTAAAATGTTCATAATTTTCAAACGTAAAATCAGCGAGATTTTATTTTGGCGGGTTGCCGGCAAGTAAGCATATGCGCTTCTGGGTTTAGCGGTGCTGATGGAAGAGCGTCAGTGAATGAAATGTCAGTTTTGCTTTGAAAACGGCAGCGGCTAGCCTAGATTATGCTTTCAGTTTGAATATAAATCATATACAGTACAGTTTGTCGATCTAAAATGGCAATTATGCATTAACAGCTGTCATCCATGTCGGCACGCAAATGCGCTGTCAGAACTTATTTACACAGCGCATTTTTAATTTTGGTCATGCATGCGGACCACTTATGAGCACCCCTATGTGTCTGTGTGTGTATATATATATATATATATATATATATATATATATATATATATATATATATATATATATATATAGAGTGAAGCAGCTGTATAACCAGATACACACCCAGGTATCGGATCAGTAATCGGTATCGGCCGATACCCTGAGCCTAGGAATCGGGAAGGGAAAAAGGGTATCGGAACATCTCTAACCTTAACATTCAATTTTAAGATTTAACATTTGTAAATGGTCTAAAGCAGGGGTTCCCAAACATTTTGCATGTCTCCTTTATCTGACACACACATTTCAGGTCTTGGAGTTGCTACTAATGAGCTGATGAGTTGAATCAGGTGTGATTGATAAAGGAGACATGCAAAATATGCAGTGTTGGGGAGGCTCCAGGAACGAGTTTGGGAACCCCTGGTCTAAAGCAAGAGAGTTGTAAAAATTCTGAAAATATTTTAGAGCTCATAATATTTTTAAAAATGATAATATATTACACATTAATGAATAAATCTGTATATATAAAGTTATTTAATTTTAGTGTCACATATGATTTTTTTGTTAATGCTATAACTTCTGACATTTAAATCAAAACACTCATGATTTTATGGCATCAATTACTGCTTTATTTAATCAGAAACAGTCTAAATATTATTTGTGTATTATGCTTTCATTTTATTAGAAGTAGGCCTACAGCGCCCCCTACGGAATTAAAACTCCTTACTGAGCGGGCATTAGGACCCGGGGGAGGCTGCCACTGCAGGTGCTATTACTGTTTACTCTATCATACACTGTATGTGCACTCAGTTTAAATACAGTGATCCAAAACAGTGAATCTAATCATCAATCAGGCAAAACTTTGCTTCAAGAATGAGCCCCACTGTTAACGTGATCTAATCTCGCTAGCACATCCTGAGCACATGTGAGTTAATGTATTCCTCTTATCGGCAAGACATATCGGCATAATTTTTCATATCAGTCCGATAATATCGTGCATCCCTAATAGAAATAAGAAATTTTGCCTAAAACTGAACTAAAAAATTAACTAAAGCTTAATAGAAAAAAAATGACAAAAAGCACACAAAATTACTCAAATTTAATTAAAACTGAAAATATAAATATAAAAACTAATTTTAAACATTAATAATGCAGTAGTGGCAAATTAGTGAATCACATTAATCCAATATTCAATCAATAAACCAACAAACTAATCAGTTACATGCACTACAAATAGCACTGTTATTTTTAACAACAAAAAAAAAAAAAAAAGAAAAAAAAAAACTTTAATTCGCTAATCATTTTCAGTTATTGAAATAAAGCCAAAAAACCCCCAAAAAAACCCTGTATTAAATTTTTTTGAAGCTATTAGAATTAGAAATGCTCCGGCAAATGGCTAAAACTAAACTAAAAATTAAGCAAAATAGAAACATTTAAAAACTGTTAAAATTACAACAATTTTAAAAATGACTTCTACCTAAACTAAAATACTAAATTATACTACTATAATAGTGTATAAATAACACTAAATTAACACTGGCTATAAATAAAATATTCTAGAAATCAGCCAATCAATCACATATTAATCTATAAATTCAATAAACAAATAAAACAAACGCTACTAATTCAATCAAATATGTGACCCTGGACCACAAAACCAGTCTTAAGTCGCTGAGGAATATTTGTAGCAATAGCCAAAAATACACTGTATGGCTCAAAATTATAGATTTTTCTTATATGACAGAAATCATTAGGATATTAAGTAAAGATCATGTTCCATGAAGATATTTTGTAAATTTCCTACCGTAAATATCTCAAAAATCTCATATTACTAAAAAACTTTTTAGTAATATGCATTGCTAAGAACTTCATTTGAACAACTTTAAAGGCAATTTTCTCAATATTTAGAATTTTTTGCAACCCTCAGATTCCAGATTTTAAAATAGTTGTATCTCAGACAAATATTGTCCTATCATAACAAACCATACATCAATGGAAAGATTATATATTCAGCTTTCAGATGATGCATAAATCTCACTTTTGAAAACCCTAGTTTATGACTGGTTTTGTGGTCCAGGGTTACATATTTTATCAATACAGTTTAAAAATCAATCACACATTTCATTTTTTATTTTTTTATTTTTCAATTGATGTTTGTTGAAATCATGCCTGAATCGCACCGACAAAATATATAGTAAAATCTAATATACAACCAAAAACTGGAAACTTAATTTAACGGTATTTAAAATCTCAGAGGGAACTTGGGAATCTCAGAGGGAAAAAGTAATGGGAATCCCTGAAAAGTCTGAAAATGGAGTGATATTTAACTGATCTGCTCCTATTTCTCAGGAATCAGACTGGGCCGCACCTGCAGTGATGGCGTCTCTTGGCAATCCAGAACTCACAGTCGCAGTTGAAGCAGTGAGAGGCCATATAATCCGGCACCCATCTGGTGACCTGTTTGTCCAGAAACAAGCTGGTTAAACTCTCTAACCATCATCAGCTGTACAGTGCAGCATCAGAGAGAGCGAGAGAGAGCGAGGACGACTGACCTCTGTGTCCTTCCTTTCCACACGGTCCCAGCTGCCCTCGCTGAAGCGGTCCTCGCTGTGATTGGACAGAGAGTCTTCCTCGTCACTGCCGTCAGACTCCCGCAGACATGTCTGGAGGAACGAGAGAGGACGTCAGTGGAGTCACAGACACAAGAATGGAAACACAAATGCATCTCAAAGGACCAACGACACAGCTGTCAATCAAATACTGAAACAAGGGTTTAACTTTGTGTTTTTAAAAAGTTTGTTAAAAAGTTTTTAATGTTTTTGAAAGAAGTCTCTTGCTTTCAAACGCTGCATTTATGATATACTATCAAAAATATTGTACAAACATTCATATTATTAAATATTATTGTAATTTAAAAGAACTGTTTTCTATTTGAATAATGTAATTTATGCCTGTGATGGCAAAGCTGTTAATTACATTTTAAAATATATTTAAATAGAACTAAATTATAATAATACTTCACAATATGGATGTTTTCACTGTATTTTATTATTATTATTATTACTTTAAATAAATGCAGCCTCGGTGACCAGAAGAGACTACTTTTAAAAATTGTATTATAAAAAAAAATTAAAATAAATAATATTCTTATTTTATATATAAAATAAATATATTTTAATAAATGTTATATATTATAAATAAATATATATAAAGTATCTATATCTAAATCTAAAGTCTAATAATCACAGTAGGCCATATCATGGTTGTGTTACACCATTCAAGATATTTAAGGCTTTAAGTCCATAAATTCTATTAAACTGAATGTTGGATTTTCTAAGGACCCACAGTGAGCATGCTAAATGTACTGGGAACATAGACTCACGATATCGTCCTCGTAGTCGACGTCGGGTTCGGAGGGCGTCGTGGAGAACTGCTTGCTCTCCAGTTTGAGCTGCAGCTGTCGAACCTGCCGCCTCAGCACCTCCACCTCCTGTTTGTAACTGGCCTCGATCTGCCGCAACCGCTGCTGCACCGCGTCCATCGCCACCGGTAGGCCATCGTCGTCCAGGTACGCCGGAGCCGGAGAGCTGCTGGAGGACGGCGAGGAATGGGACGGGAGCAGCTGCCGGAGGGACGGTCCCATTGCAAGCGAAGACGCCGCCGAGGAACAAAGCGCGGCATAGCTGGAGTTCCTCACTGCAGAGAACCAGCCCGACTGGATTGGGCTTCCAGGAGCACGCAGGGGGTCTCGACGGCAACACGGCCCGCCGTTAGCGCTTCCAGCTTGGGCGCGGAGAAGCTTGTGCGCCAGGCGGCGGCTGTGATAGCTGCCGTGTTGAATGGCGCCGCCGCAGGCCGACTGGACCAGGCCTTGGACGCTGTCCCATTGGGAACCTAGTAGTGATAACTCCGTTAGCTGGCTTTGGGAAATCAAACGGCGTGCTGCTTTGGCGTAGTCGCCAGGTGGCGGTCGTTCTCTGGCGGGAACCAGTTCGCCATTTCGTATCGGCGTTTCGAACAGGACGTCGGTGGCTTTCCTAGAAGGAGGGATTGCGCTTTCCTCCGTTAGCGTCTCCACCGACGCCTCCATTGGCGCAATGGCTTCAGAGTTCGCAGATCCGCTAACGTTTTCTTCATGTGCGAATCCGTTACAAAGAGGAGGTGGATTTGTGTTTTCTGCAGTCTTGATTTCCTGTGGTGAGCTAATTGGGATTTCAGGTGGAGCTTGGTTTATGACTGGAAGGGGCGGGGCTTGATCTAATGTTAAGGGGTGGGGCAAAGATGGAAGGGGCTGGGTTGTCAAACAAGGCTCCGCCTCTAAATCGTCCTCAGAGGGCATTGAAGAGCTGGTTTCCTCACACGCCGGCTCAGCGGCGATCGGTCCAGCGACAGGCGGGTCCTCGGACGAAGCGGCGCTCTGGATGGCCGCGGGTTGGTTGGACTCCAGCGCCGGACGGCCCTCCTGGCAGTGCTTGTTCAGGTTGGGGTCACTTGAGGTGCGGGTGAGCGTCACTCCGTTCTCACAAGCAGACACCAAGTTGTCCATCGAGCGTGTTTTAGGGAGCCTGAGTCGATTGAAAAACAGTGTTTACAGTGTGCTTCAGTTCACCACAAGAGGGCAGAAGCTGAACACAAAACATCTCAGTACAGAAACTCATCATCCTCATAAAAAGGGATGATGGTTAAACCTTTATACATATAAGTATACATGCGTTTACAAAAAAGTTTTAAGTAATTTAAATAAGTTTTATTGTTCTGTTTTGTGAAGCATACTTAGTTAAAATATTTTGACAAAAAACAGTCATGTTTTAGTATTAGTTCCCTATCAGTCAGTCACGTTCGACGTAACGTCAGTGTGACTGACTAATGGGAACTCGCTCGAGAGCCCAATCATCTTCGAGTGTTAACAAAACAAGCCAATGACAGTTGGCGTGCGTGTTTCGCCACGCGCACCCCGCCCCGCAGTGCGGGTATAAAAGGAGAGCGCGTGCAAACGCACATCAGCTTTTCGCTTCGGAGCCGAGCCTTTCAGCGAATCTCCGAGAGTGTGCTACAAGACAGCATTTGACGAGTGTTGGTGTTACGGCGCGTCAGCGGAGGTTGCGGTCCAGTGCTGCTGCTTCATCTCGGCGTGCTGCAGCTCTCATTCTGCGGTCGCGCTGCGACCTCTCCTGGGCGCTTCAACACTTTTTTTCTGAAAGAGAATTTCTTTTCAAAAAAGAGCAAATTCTAAAAGAGCTCCACGAGCGACGGGCGTCTTTTTAAAGATGGCTTCCCGCTCGTGTGTTTCTGGATGTGGCCGTTTCCTGGCTTCATCTGATGGTCACGATCGCTGTGTCTCGTGCTTGGGCTTTCAGCACGCTGAGGCAGCGCTCGTGGATGACTCATGTTCTCTGTGTGGGAACATGACCATCGCGATGCTGCGCTCCAGATACCTCCTCGTCAAGCGGGGGGGTATCCCCCTTGCCATGCCCCGTTCTAGTTCCTCCGGTTCTCGGAGGGCTACTTCGGCTCATGGTCAGGGTGACTTGAGGATCACAGTGAGAGCTTCCCCGTCGAGTGCGTCTCCGCGGGCCTCTCACTCCTCTAGCGCATCGCACCGTCTGGGGTTTCCGGACGAGTTTGTGGAGTCCTCGGACAGGGCGGGGCCCAGCATCTCGTTCGGAGCTCCAGCAGATGACAGGATGTCGGTCACTGCATCGGGGGATGAGCTAGGTTCTGGAGATGATGATTCGGCTGCGCTGCCTCCATCAGGAAGAGTGGCGTTGACCGAGTCAGATCCAGAACTGACTGCTATGCTTTCCCGGGCCGCTGAGAGCATCGGGCTGCACTGGAGGCCTCCTCCTTCTCCCGAACGCTCAAGGCTGGACGATTGGTTCCTGGGGGCGCAGGCCGATCGCAGGCAACCGCCTCCGGTTCCATTCTTCCCGGAAGTGCATGAGGAGGTGACTAGGTCTTGGAGGGCACCTTTTTCTGCCCGAAACAGACCTAGTGCCTCCTCCGTCCTCACCACCCTCGACGGTGGGGCGGCCCAAGGGTATGTGGAGATCCCCCCAGTTGAGCGCGCCATTGCAATGCAGCTCTGCCCGCAGGGCGCTGCCGCCTGGAGGGGTAATCCACGCCTTCCGTCCAGGGCCTGTAAGTTCTCGTCCGCTCTGACGGCCAAGGCTTACAGTGCTGCTGGACAGGCCGCTTCCGCCCTGCACGCCATGGCCCTCCTGCAAGTCCACCAGGCCAAGGCGTTAAAGCAGTTGCACGAGGGTGGTGCTGACCCAGCCGGATTGCAGGAACTGCGCACAGCGACGGACCTTGCCCTACGGGCGACGAAAGTCACGGCGCGGGCCCTGGGTCAGACGATGTCCACGTTGGTGGTCCAGGAGCGCCACTTATGGCTGACCTTGGCGGATATGAGGGAGTCTGACAAACACCGTTTCTTAGACGCCCCGATCTCCCAGGCCGGCCTATTCGGCGAAGCGGTGGAGGGCTTTGCCCAACAGTTCTCCGCCGCACAGCAGCAGACAGAGGCGTTTCGACACATCCTGCCCCGGCGGTCCGCTGCTGTCTCCACCCCACCGCCGGCTGCAGCTCCTCCGTCTGCTCGTCGCCGAGGGCGCCCTCCTGCGGCCTCCACCTCCGCTCCAGCTCGGCCCCAGCAGCAGCCTTCACAACGGCCGCAGCGTGGAGCTGGCCGCAGGAAAGCGGCGCAGCCCGTCTCTGCCCCTGCCAAATCTGTGAAGCGCCAGGGCAAGCGGCGGCCCTGAGACGGGCGACCCGGAGTCTCTGGATCCTGCTCTTCAGGAGATGGTGACTGCACCACTCCTTCCCCCGGAGGAGGGCCGGGTGGAGAATCTTTTGTTCCCTTTTTATTCTGTTCCGCCACTGGCTCTCCAGCCAGTGGTACCCAAAACCTCAAAAAAAGAGCAGTTTCCTTTTTCTCCGGGTCCCAAGAGGGCGAGGATGGCAGTGCACGAGACCCCGTCTCCACACTCCCGTCCCCCTCTCCTTTCGCCTATGAGCAGCAGGGTCCGGTCCGAGGACGCGATGCCTTCTCCCGCGCCCCCTGCTCAGCCTTGGAGCCAGGTAAGTGTCGCACTGCACACTCAGACCCCACTTCGGAACGCACTGCCTTCCGAGGCGGGCCCCTGCGCTCCACTTCGCTGCCCCGCCGTGGGTACGTCCGTGGCTCCCTTGGTCCCGCTTGTACGGTTTCTGGGGGCCTGGCTAGCGCTCCCCAGGCTGTCTCGCTGGCTCATGAGAACCATCAGACTTGGCTACGCGATTCAGTTCGCCCGGCGTCCCCCCAAGTTCAGGGGCGTTCGGTTCACCTCTGTGTTGAGCAAGGATGCCCCTCTCTTGCGTGCGGAAGTCGCGGTCCTGCTGGCGAAGGACGCGATAGAGCCGGTCCCTCCAGCCGAGATGAAGTCGGGGTTTTACAGCCCGTACTTCATTGTACCCAAGAAAGGCGGTGGGTTACGACCAATCTTGGACCTGCGCGTCCTGAACCGGGCCCTTCACAAGCTCCCGTTCAGGATGTTGACGCAAAGACGCATTTTTCAATGCATCCGTCCGTTCGATTGGTTCGCAGCGATCGACCTGAAGGACGCGTACTTTCATGTCTCAATCCTGCCTCGACACAGACCGTTTCTCCGCTTTGCGTTCGAAGGACGAGCATATCAGTACAAAGTCCTCCCCTTCGGGCTATCCCTGTCGCCTCGTGTCTTCACCAAGGTCGTGGAGGCAGCCCTTGTTCCATTAAGGGAAGCAGGCATTCGCGTTCTCAACTACCTCGACGACTGGCTCATACTGGCCCAGTCTCGAGCACTGTTGTGCGATCACAGGGACACGGTGCTTGGCCACCTCAGCCGGATGGGGCTTCGGGTCAACTGGGAAAAGAGCAAACTCTCCCCTGTGCAGAGGATCTCTTTTCTCGGTATGGAGTTGGACTCGGTCAACCTCACAGCACGTCTCTCAGTAGAGCGTGCTCAGTCGATGCTGAACTGCCTGGAGTCTTTCCAGCGCAAGACAGCGGCTCCACTGAAACACTTTCAGAGGCTCCTGGGGCATATGGCATCCGCAGCCGCTGTCACGCCGCTCGGGTTGCTTCATATGAGACCGCTTCAGCATTGGCTTCACGACCGGGTCCCGAGATGGGCATGGCGACACGGCACTTACCGGGTCTCAGTTACCCCGTCCTGCCGTCAGACCTTCGGCCCGTGGTCGGATCTTGCTTTTCTTCGGGCAGGAGTTCCCCTAGTGCAAGTATCCAGGCACATTGTTGTCTCAACAGATGCCTCTGCCATGGGCTGGGGAGCCATGTGCAACGGGCGTGCAGCTGCAGGGCTCTGGACAGGGTCCCGGTTGCAGTGGCATGTCAATTGCCTCGAGTTGCTAGCAGTATGGCTTGCGCTGCGCCGCTTCAAAGGGCTGCTACACGACAAGCATGTACTGGTCCGTACGGACAACACTGCGACCGTTGCGTACATCAACCACCAGGGTGGTCTACGCTCCCGTCGCCTGTCGCAACTCGCTCGCCATCTTCTCCTTTGGAGTCAGAAGCATCTGAGGTCGCTTCGCGCCGTTCATATCCCTGGCGAGCTCAATCGTGCAGCCGACGAGCTCTCACGTCAGCCCGCCCTTCCGGGAGAATGGCGACTCCACCCCGAGGTAGTCCAGCTGATTTGGAGACACTTCGGGGACGCTCAGGTAGACCTGTTTGCCTCCCCGGACACGTCCCACTGCCAAATGTTTTACTCCCTGTCCGAGGGTACCCTCGGCACGGACGCGCTGGCACACAGCTGGCCTCGGGGCCTACGCAAATATGCGTTTCCCCCAGTGAGCCTTCTCGCGCAGACCCTGTGCAAAGTCAGGGAGGACGAGGAGCAGGTCCTCTTGGTGGCGCCGTACTGGCCCAGTCGGACTTGGTTCCCAGAACTCATGCTCCTCGCGACAGCCCCTCCTTGGCAAATTCCTCTGAGGAGGGATCTCCTTTCTCAGAGAGGGGGCACCCTCTGGCACCCGCGTCCAGACTTGTGGAATCTCCACGTATGGTCCTTGGACGGGACGCGGAGGTTCTAGGTGGGCTACCTCCATCGGTAGTAAACACAATCACTTCAGCTAGAGCCCCGTCTACAAGACACGCTTACAGGCTGAAGTGGAACCTGTTCGTCGATTGGTGTTCTTCCCGCCGGGAAGACCCCCGGGGATGCCCGATCGCGGTCGTGCTTTCTTTCCTGCAAGATGGGTTGGAGCGAAGGCTGTCTCCCTCCACCCTCAAAGTGTATGTCGCCGCTATTGCCGCACATCACGATGCAGTAGACGGTAAGTCTGTAGGGAAGCACGACTTGGTCGTCAGGTTCCTCAGAGGGGCGAGGAGGTTAAACCCTCCGCGCCCTCATCTGGTACCCTCTTGGGATCTCCCCTTGGTCCTGTTGGCCTTGAGGGAGGAGCCCTTTGAGCCTCTGCAGTTAGTAGAGCTTAAGTTTCTGTCGTTGAAGACAGCGCTCCTCACTGCATTGGCCTCGGTCAAGAGGGTAGGGGACCTGCAGGCATTTTCGGTCGACGATTCGTGCCTAGAATTCGGGCCGGATGACTCTCACGTTGTCCTGAGACCCCGGCCTGGTTACGTGCCCAAAGTTCCCACCACACCCTTCAGGGATCAGGTGGTGAACTTGCAAGCGCTGCCCCGGGAGGAGGCAGACCCAGCCATTGCTCTGCTTTGTCTCGTCCGCGCTTTGCGCACTTACGTGGACCGCACGCAGAGCTTCAGGACCTCAGACCAGCTCTTCGTCTGCTTCGGGGGACAGCAGAAGGGGAAGGCTGTCTCCAAACAAAGACTTGCCCACTGGATAGTCGAGGCTATAGTCTTGGCCTATCAGGCCCGGCGCTTACCGTGCCCCCTCGGTGTGAGAGCACACTCTACAAGAGCCATTGCTTCCTCTTGGGCGTTGGCGCGGGGCGCCTCGATAGCAGACATTTGTAGAGCTGCCGGCTGGGCGGCACCTAACACGTTTGCGAGATTTTATAATCTCCGTGTAGAGCCCGTGTCCTCCCGTGTACTTGGCTCAGACGGCCAGTAGCACTGGGACACTGCTCGGTGTCAATCCCGCTTGCTGCGCCATTCCCCTCTACGGACCGGATACGTGCGCTTTGTTGCTTCTCAGTTCAGTTCCCCATGGCGAACCCTGTTGAAGTTCCTCCCGCACCCTCGGCAGTCAGGCGTGGCGGAACGCCAGACGCCAGGTCCAGCACTCGTGTGTTTGCCCAAGGTCAGCCCTTGTGCTGGGCTAGGTGCCCGTGTGTAGTGATTCCCCTTCGGGTGGTCCCACATGTGTATTCTTCCACGGTACGGTTCCCCTCACGGTGAGCCCGTGTCTTTCCCTGGCAGAGACCTTCTGCCGTCTCTGCTGTGTTGTTATCTCACCCCAGGATGGCTGAGTCTACCTCAGAGACTTCCATATGTAGTACTGCCCTTGGTCAGTCCATATGTGTAATTGCCACGTGGTACCTCCTTACGCAGGATGTGGCTTCCGTAGCGTTCCTCTACTTGTGGTACGCTTTCCCAGTGTTATCCATAACCACTGTACGGAACAGCAGTGGCTGTCATCTCTGCCTAAGCCCTGTCCTATCTTCCACCCCAACTGGTGTGGGGGGACTTGCCGGCTTCCGCAGGGCACTGGAGGGGGTCAGCAATAGTGGCGTTTTCCAAGGGATCCCATTAGTCAGTCACACTGACGTTACGTCGAACGTGACTGACTGATAGGGAACGTCTCGGTTACGTATGTAACCCTCGTTCCCTGAAGGAGGGAACGGAGACGTAACGTCCCGTCGCCATAGTTGCTGTACCACCGCTGTACGGCCGGGGCACACAGTCTCGGCTCCTCAGCGAAAAACTGATGTGCGTTTGCACGCGCTCTCCTTTTATACCCGCACTGCGGGGCGGGGTGCGCGTGGCGAAACACGCACGCCAACTGTCATTGGCTTGTTTTGTTAACACTCGAAGATGATTGGGCTCTCGAGCGAGTTCCCATTAGTCAGTCACACTGACGTTACGTCTCCGTTCCCTCCTTCAGGGAACGAGGGTTACATACGTAACCGAGACGTTATGTTTAATAAATAAAACTAACAAATGGTAACTTAATAAAAATGTTGACACTTAAACAAAAAAACCACTTGAAAATATCACTAGGGCAAGTAAGGCAAAATGAACATTTTATAAAAATGAAATATTATTTAATGTTTTATAGAAATTATTAAATGCTTTATAAAACAATTTTTTGTTTGTATTTAATAAATACTGACACTTAATATTTTGCTAAAAAAACTAAATGTCACGATGGCAAGAAATGCAAACTTAATGTTTTATAAAAATTAAATATTTAATGTTTTATATAAATTATTAAATGCTTTATAAAAACTAATTTTTGTTTAATAAAAGGACTGACAACTTAAAAATGTTTGCCTGGGCAAGTAAAGCAAATTGAATGTTTTAGAGAAACAATACAAATGAATGCTTTATAAAAAATATTTTGTGTTTAATAAACACAGACACTTAATATTTTGCTAAAAACACAAAAAATGTCACGAGGGCAAGAAATACAAACTTAATGTTTTATAGAAATAAAACAATCTATTGGTTTATAGAAATTATTTAATGTTTTATAAAAATATGTCTCACACACACACAAAATCAGTAGGAAGAAGAAAAAAAAAAGTCCTGCAATCTGTAATTTACAGGCAGCAAGTGTGCTGGAATCTGATTGTAGAGAAGGAAATACATCAGGATATTACTTTCGGGAAAGTTGTTTGGAATGTGGCCAAATAAAGATTTAGTGAAGCAACATGTGAGCAAATGTAATTGAGCAGCTTTTTTAGCACTGTAATGAAATGAATGGTCACCTGTCGAGGGAGCGAGAGCTGAACTCCTCTCCTCCGGCTGAAGGGCTCAGGTAGATCTCCATGGCATCTTCAGCCGCGGTGCACGGCGAGGACGTCGGCAGATACACGGCCGTCCACAACTGCAGAGCCCGCGTGTGACAGACCGGCTGCAAAACCTGCGGACATCACAACAACTCAACATCTGCACAAATAATGCTGCATAAAGACAGAGAAATGAGGGGGAAAAAAAAACTGAATTTCTTTTAAACAGGGTTCTTCACAGTCATGGAAAACCTTCAAATATCGGAGATTTTTAAAACAGTGATTTCCAATCTGTAAAGGCACAGAAATGAACAAAATCTTAAAAACGTAAGGAAATTTCTCTGGTAAATATAAACTGTTTTTGTTAATTGGATTTTTTTTTTTAAATGTTACTTGAGTCTCAAAATGTGCATGAAGCTTGTTTTAAGTAATTATGTGTTTAGATGTGACACAAAAGCAATGTCTTAAAAAATGTAGCATATGTATCATATAGTTAATTAAAACCATTAAAAAAATAAATCCATTACTTGACATAAAAATATAAAATTTGATTTTATATCAGCTAGTTGCCAGGGCAAGACTCATCTTTTTTGCTTAGTTTTACTTTATGTACAAAAATAACTAAAATTTTAATAATTTTAAACTATATAGACATATAAAAAAATAACTGCATTTACTGGGCATTAGATAAATAAAGCACAGCAAAGGAGAAAGTTTAATGTGTCTTTTAAACGGTAACAGAAAATATTTAAATATAGGCTACAATATTTAAATATTGGTGAATTTTAAAACAACAATTTCCAATCTGGACAAGTCAGAGATATTATTAAAATCTTAAAGTGATATGGAAATGTCTATAGTAAATATAAATAGTATTTGTTCAGCTCTAAAACACCTAATTGGCTAAAACCCCTTTTTTTAGAGTCTGCAGTTGGAAGCACTTAATTATTAGGATGTGAAGGCAGCATAAATCCTCTCTGAACCAATCTAAAGGTGTGTGTTATAGTGTTTTGCATGTGTTTGTGTTTGGAGGTGTGCTGACCATATCATGGCAGGGGATGTAGAGGAAGTTCTGGAAGTTCTTGTTGCCGTTGCGCAAGAGCGACCAGACGGAGCAGGTGCGTTTATAGACGTTACGGGCCTCGCGCTCTTTCGCGTTATTGCATAGGAAGGTGCCGTACAGACAGGAGTACGTGTGCTGGACCAGCTTCACCTGGAAGTACAACAGAAAAACTCAAAAACAACAACAACATCTGGATGAGACCTACAGCTCATATAGGATTCATCCTTCCTCAATCAGTAGGAAGAAGAAAAAAAAAACCACTGAATAATAATTAAAATCATAATATAAAAGCTATTATAAAAAGTAATGCGTTTAATTTTTAATACCTAAATCTTAAGCATTATATTGACACGTTTAAATGAAAGCAAAGGCTGCGCACCAGAAAGGCCTCGTTGAACTCAAAGAGGCAGGGGAACTGCTTGAGGAGCTGATGAACGCAGTCCAGCCACTGCAGGAACACCGGACACTGTTCACTCACATCCTCTCCGTTCTCCTGATGACCGCAGCGGTCCGCAAACTTATGACCGTAATCCAGCCACTCCATCTCCACCAGCACCTGAAAACCCTGCCCAGACCCACAGACAGTCAGAGACACGAGCAGTTCTGACTCGGATGTGTAAAGACACTTTAAAGTTTGAACTGACTGAACTGAACTGACATTGAACTAAATTAATCTGAATAATGACACCGTCTGCTTTGAAACAATCTGTACTGAGTAAAGTGCTGTATAAATAACTGTGACTTGACTTAAATTAAACATGCATTTAATATTAATCTCTTCGCTGGCAAGCCCACAGACTGCATTTGGCAGATGCTTTTATCATTGCATTCAAGGTGCACGTTTAAGTTCATGTATGTGAATCAAACCCATGAGCAAACTAATTCACACGGAGCCGTATGTGGTGGTTCTTCTTCACGTGTACCTCTATGGTCCTGTAGAAGGGATCCAGAAGGATCTTTGCGAGGGCCACGATCTGCGGCGTGCGGTCCCAGCCGTCCGAGCAGTGCACCAGCACCGGCCGTCCCTCCCGCTCCACCGCAGAGCACACCAGAGTGGCGGCTTTCAGCATGACGGACAGGTGCTGCAGCCAACGGGTGCTTTCCAGAGCCGAGAGCCAGCTGGAGAGAGCAGACGCACGACTCGGGTTACAAACGTATGAACGCAACACCATAGAGACACTGCATGTGGAGGAGATCTGAAAATAACTGCAGATCTTTGATCTGGATCACCAAGCAGAATACAAGTGTGCGTTTGCTGGAAAATATATATATGATGCATTCTAAAAGTAGTTTAATGCATTATGCATTGCACCTTATAATGCATTGTATGATCACATTAATAATTGTAACCACAGTTATAAGACATATCTTTTCATTGTTACACCTTTAAAAAGTACAATGCATTAAAACAACCGATTTCAGACGTAACAAGGAATCTGCAATTATAATGCATTTTCACTTTGGTTACACTTATTTATGAAAATATATACAATGTAATGTAACGAGCATCATGAATAACTTTTTATACATCAATACATTTTATACATTATACGTAAAAGCCTCAAGTAAAGCGTTAAAAAATAAAAAAACATTGACTTCTGAAGTCGTTTTTGTAATGTCTACTCAATGATTCACTCATTATATTTGTAATAACTTTGAATTATCCTTCTCATCTAATTTTGATATTAGACTAATTGCGGTAAAACAAATCTGCTAGTTGAGCTTCAGATAAAGCAGCAAAACTGAATCCAAATCAAACTAGAGTCCACTGGAAACAATGTCTCATTTAGTCCCATTTCAACAAATTCATAGAGATCCATTGATATTGGCTAATTTAGGAGCTAATAAATATATATATTAATCGATTAAATTATATAATGCACCATGATAATGCACCATGTCACAAAATTTTTTCTTGAACATGACAATGATTCACTTACTTGCCGGGATCCGGGATCTGACTGCAAACGGCTCTGAGTGACTGAAAGCTGTTTCTGATGGAGTGGATATTGGCCATGCCCATAAACATCACCTCACAGTTAGGATAGTACTCTACAAACACAAATAAACCAGACCGAAACCTGCCTTCAGCAAACAAACAAATAAAAACAATAATGTCCAACGGCATCCAGAGATTGAGTACACGAGAGCAGCTGTGCTGACCTTCACACTCGCAGCCTCCTCCTTTGGCACGATTCGCCACGGCGGCGGTGTAAGAACGGGCATCCAGAATCAGTAATTTCTGAGCTGCAGCGCTGGCATCAGGAGCGGGACAACCCGTCAGAGACGAGTCTGAGGAAAACAGAGAGTGGGTGCGATTAGAAAAGAACACTAACATACTGCATACTATATACTGCATAGAGTATTAAATCAATCCAAGTTTATTTCTATAGCGCTTTTTACGATACAAATCGTTGCAAAGCAGCTTTACAGGAAATTAAGTTTCTACAATATATTTATATATTATAGAAACAATGTAATTTAACTTTTCTGTATATATTGAGTAGAAGTGATTAGAACAGGACACTGACATACTGCATAGCAGGGTCAAAAATTAATGGGGGATTAGTATCACCAAAATGAACACAAATGCCCTCAAATTTATGATAAGCCCTTATCATAAATGGATGCTCTGCAGTGAATGGGTGCCGTCAGAATGAGAGTCCAAACAGCTGATAAAAACAATAATCCACACCACTCCAGTCCATCAGTTAACATCTGGAGAAGACAAAAGATGTGTATTTATAAGAAACAATTCCATCATTACAAAGTTTTTAACTTCAAACCGTTGCTTTCAGGTAAAATGCAAGTCCATAATCCATAATAATGCTTCCTTCAATGAAACGGTTTAAAGTAACAATTGTCTTAATGATGGATTTGTTTGTTATCTTCACAAGATGTTAACTGATGGACTGGAGTGGTGTGGATTATTGTGATGTTTTTATCAGCTGTTTGGACTCTCATTCTGACGGCACCCATTCACTGCAGAGCATCCACTAGTGAGCAAGTGATGCAATGCTACATTTCTCCAAATCTGATGAAGAAACAAACTCATCTACATCTTGGATGGCATGAGAGACCTAAGAATAAAAAAAAAAAAAAAAAAAAAAAAAAAAAAAGGCAAATATTTCCCCTTTAATGGAAAAGCTCATTTCTGACCCAGGTGCATACGATCAAAAATAGTATGCAACAAATGTTTCAAAGCAAATCAGTCACTATACCACATACACAGGTTGCCTAAACAGACATGAACAAAAGTGAAGTGAACCGCTAGTTTGGCGCAGCTTCAATCGTGATCCAGTTATGATATTAAGATGCTCTGCAGTGTCTTGAATTGTGACATCTTCACCAGCTCTACCGCATACAGCAGAAGTCAGTATCAGTGTGCCAGAGAGGAGGCGGAGGATGAGATGAGTGACACAACAGAGTGTAGTTATAATTCTTCAGTCTGTCTCGCTGGAAAATCAACGACGGCCGCATGCGGAGGAACTTATACCATCACGACCATGACAGCCAATTCACTTACAGCCATTAAGACTTCACAGAGGCCAGCCAAAACCGAGCAGAAGAGTTAAAGATGAGTCTCGACTCAGCAGAAACAGACACGCCTGCATTCAGCGGAACACATTTAATTAATAAGAGTTATTGCATTAAGCAATGACATGCAGGATAAATGATTATTGGATCAGAACATAACCATCCTGCTTTGAATAATTTAATGAATTGCATTTTATGAAGAAGATAAGTGAGGTTTATTCATCCAAAACTCTTTACTGTGAGTGGTTGTGGCCCAAGTCAAAATACAAAGATTACATATAATGTTAATTTATTAACCAAAATTAATTTTAAGTTATGGTTTTGGCTGCCAGTGGTTTCGCAAAAATAAATTGATTATTTTGAAGCAATGATGCTCTCGTTTTATCTTGTGTTATAAATCAAGCATTAAAAATGTATCTATATATTATTTATATAATTGTTTTTAGTTTTTTTTTTCATTTTGACTGAATATTTTGCAAATGAACTCTAAATATATATAATTGAATTTTTTATAACGAAGCTGTGTGGAATGGTTCCAATTCACACCTTAAATATACAAACATTGAGTTTCAGCTCTAAAAAAAAAGCAAGCCCTGAAAATACAATGCATTAAAATACAAGCACTGTTAATGCAATGCAGTTTTGAATAAGTGAATTAGTTCTTATTTAACAAAAACACTCACAAAAACAAATATTATATATATTAACTATATGAAGAAATGTATTTGTGATTAAGCTATTGCATGTGTGCATTTATACAATGTTTTTAGACTACTGTTTTTCATACAAATAGGCTACCTAAAAACCATAAAGTTATATTTTTACCATGGTATTGAGGTGCTATATGTGTGGTTTAAACTGTGTTTATCACTATGGGAGACCGAATCTTAATAATAATAATAATAATAATAATAAAACACTTGGTCAGAATAAATTTAACCATATAAAACGAAGGTTGCTACAATTATTACAGATGTTACTGATTTTGATAATGAACAAAATTTAATCTCTGCATCCTAACTCAAGCTACTATCAAATGTGCTTTTCTGAGACAAAAAACGTGATGATAATAATATTATTAGGCAACCCAAACCTGTTCCTTGACTTGAAACAATATCACTCATTAGAACATGCAGAAACTGTAAAATATATATAATTTTATTTAGATATTTATTTTGTTAAGGAAAATTAATTCGTTTCTACAACTTTCACTTTGGAGCAAAAATCTAGCTTGAAAGAAATAAAGAATTGACATTTATCATGATAATTATCGATATCGACTGATATGAAAAAAATTGTGATAATTGTTTTGGCCATATCGCCCAGCGCTACTCGTGGCCACGCCAAAACTAAACCAAAAAGACGACGCACCTTCACTCACTTCCATTGAGGAAAAGTGAAGCCGCCATTGTCCCAATAATTGAGCTGATTTGGGACTGGAGTCTGCTCAGTAGAGAGCGAAGTGGAGATGCGTCCCGCCCACACTCCCGCCGAGTCAATCGCAAGCACACACCCCTGACCCTTTTTTAATTAGCCTGTACTGCTCCAATTTTTGTCTGCTGATTGCTGTATAAGAGGCTTGTGTTAAATTAAGGTAAATACAACTTCGCTTCATAAGACCTCAATATATCATCAGGAGCCACGGGTATTAATTTTGTCTTGCCTGTATATGCTTTTTTTGACTCTCAAAGTGACGGTAGCCACTGACTTGCATTGTATGAATCACCAAGGATCAGCTAAAAATCTTCTTTATTGTTCTACTGAAGATAAAAAGTCACCTACATCTTGGATGACCTGAGGGTAAGTAAATTAACAGAACATTTTTATTTTTGGGTGAACTAACCCATAACGCACAAACCATCAGACAGTTTCATCTGTTAGAGAAGCGTCTGATTGGGAGGATGTTGGCATCGGCCCTCGACTCATTTACTCTTCAACTGTGCAAAAAAACTCCTACCAAATTCCTTCTCAGACAACAGCCTCCGAACTCATTTGCAGGCGCTTATGGAGGTCAGTCTGCAGTCGAGTCGATGGCACCTCTGCCCGTCTCATTCCCAGCACACACTGGCAGCGTCCGAGAGGAAGCGGCTGTAATTGAGGGTGTGTTGCACAGAGTTTTCCCATGGCAATCCGCATGATTCTTAGCAATTGGGTCGGCGCAAATGACTTATTTGCTGTCCAACAGCGTAATTGTCTCTATAAGGGTTTACGCTCTGCCTTTGTGGGAAAAAAATGAGGGTGAGAATGCATTTTAAGACAAACTAATTACAAACGGCATTTCCACCCAACATGTATGCAGTAATTATCTGACAGAGAGAAAAAAAAAAAAAAAAAAAACTTTCAAAGGATTCAATGGTCTGAAACTGGAACTAGAAATGCCAGGATAAAGAGAAGCTTGGCTGAAACATTTACAGGTTCATGTTTATACTTACAGCTTAATTAATAGATTAATAATGTAATGTTAACTCATTACATTATTAATGTAATGAGTTAATAAAGTAATTAGGGCATTAATAAACTGGGAATTTGAAGGTTGAGATTAGAGATTCTGTATCCTATTTGCAAAATATAAGATTTAAATTTATTTTGATGCATTTTTCAGGGGATTTTTTTTAGTAGCAATAATCCGGCACTGACAGGCAGCAAATCAAAAAAAAGAGCACGCGGATAGTTTATTGCTGAGGAGACCACATTCTTTAACGCAATGATCACCATGATATTATCTGTATGAAACTGTGTCAAACGCTATCAAAGCAGTTCTAGCCATTATTATTGCACAAATCTCAACAACCGCAGACTCACTAATGTGCTGTTCCAGCAAACATGTGATTCGTGTCTGCTGAATATTTTTTCTGTTATTCGGATGAATTCGTTATTCGTTTTGAAGCCATTATCCGTGCCTTTCCGAATAAGGTATTCGGCTTAGGGCACATCCCTAATATATATACATACACACACACATATATATAGAAAGACAGATAATTAGGGAACCTAAAAAATAAAACTTACCGAAGTCACTGTCAGACGAGTCGGGTCCCTCTCCTCTGGCTCTGCAGGCCTGCGGCCCGGCGTCCAGCTGACAGGCCTTTGCTATGGATGTCACCAGATACTCGTCCTCAGTGTTCCTCCAGCCCCACCAGCTGATCTCTGGCTGACTGCAGCGGGCGATGACCACCCCGTTACGCTGGTGCCTGATGGGACACACCGCAGAGATCATCAGTCACTGACAGGAGTGCAGGAGGCCAGGACACAGACCAGCTGCTTCTCTCACCTGTAAACTACCACAGGAATCCTCTTCCAGGACCTGAAGGAGGCCACGCTCTCCAGCTCCTTATCTGTGATCCAGACGGGCACCAGCAGTTTTTGTGGGTAACTCGAACACAGCCTACAACGACAAGAGTCAGACCTGAAACTCACAGATATATGCACAATCAGCACTGAATTAATTAATTTACTAATATTACTTAACACCAAATCAGCAGCAAAGGCTTTTTTTCATGGCAAAACATACTAGGAATATACAATAACATGTTGTAAAACCAATAAACCTTACATATATCAAAATACCAATAAACCCCAATAATTGAATTATAATGTAGCAAATTAACAATATTCTTACAACAAATATATTATGAAATACAGCAATTACGTAAACTGTTTGAGATTGAAATGATTAAAAATGAAAAATGCCTTTATACTCAAATAAATAGTTATATGATAGTGATATCAATATTTTATTATTTATTGAAGACTATATTAGAAGCCTCTTTTCATGACAAACGGAATAGCAAAATCAATTACAAGAAAGCATCTGAACATCCAAAAGAACAAAAAGAGTGGTGTTCTCACTCTAGTGTTCAGATCAATCACATCTCTGTTTCACGCCGCTGCGTCCGTCTCACCCTCAAATGACAAACTCAGTAAAATTATATGCTGACGTCCTCCGTGAGCCTCGATGACCGACCCGAGACACACACACTCGAGTTTGTCTGATGTGACTCATGTGGCGCAGCAGGTTCAGGCTCGCTTTAATTATCCGTCTCTACAGCATCTCTCACGACACACAACACTGCTGCATTAGTGTTACAAACTCAACGCTCTGATCATATTTAATGGACTTTTGCAATACCATGACCTACACCTACAGCAATGTTAAGTCAAATTTATTTATTTAGCACTCAAAGCAGCTTCACAGCAATAAACAAGAAAATAAATTGCAAAATGAAACCATTATTCAGCCGGAAAGGAGCTCTGCGTAAGCGCGAGTAATTGAATTTCGGTTTTGATTTGAATTTCAGCTTTCAACGATTATGAAAACATGATAATAAACCGATTATTGTGCATTGTGTATTAGATTGACTTGCATGAAAAACAAAGTGATGTGACGTCACGTGTTAATGCATTATTTAATTTCTGTCCTTGTGTTTTATTTGTCCTCGTTTGTAATTTTGTTCTTTAATTTTATTGTATTACTGTTTATAATAAAAAAAAAAGTATATTAAAAAAGTTCTAATGGTGGTAATTAAACAATTAAACCTACATTCAAATCTGTCATATAAATTGGTCTCTAGAAAGTAGTCTACTGATTGCCACCATTTATAGACAAAAAATTTAATAATATTAAAAAATATCTGTACCAAATATCTATACTTTAAGGAATCATATCGAAGTTAGAAATTCAAGTATTGTGACAAAATAAATTTTGTAGGGTGCCACAAATCTGTAAAAATTTTCCAAAGAGTGCCGCGACTAAAAAAAGGTTGGAAAACACTGCCCTAGACAACAGTGCCATTATTCAGCTCAATTTAGTTAATTACTAAACTTAATTGACCTAAACTACAGAATCAATGTTGCAAAGTTCACCAAAATAATGTAGCAAAATAAATAATGAGTTCAGGTTTCAGTAAATTAATGAAATCAATTCAAGACCGTTTCCATCCATCTATCATCACTGTTTTCTTACTTGTAGTTGTTGTTGATATCAGACACTCTCCAGGCGTTCTGCATGTCGAATCCCATCCGCTTCACCTCCACCTCCATCCTGTGCCGCACGTGTTCACCTGAGACACACAAACACATATCTGATAAGCTCCAGATTCTAAATTCCCAGTATAATAAATAATATGTTGCTGTTAAACCAGTTGCACACAATCTACTCCATGCCTTCTGTTGTCTGATTGATATCAGTATCCAGCAGGGCTCTGAACCGGTTCAAGGAACGAAAACGAAAACAGAACAGGAAACAGAAACAAAATCTAATTTTATAGTTTCCGAACAGAATCGAAAATTTGAAATGGCCATTAACCGGTTAATAATGTTATTTTATCGTTCCATTTAATATTTTAAATTTGACCACCGCCTCACTGAGCTGATATTGCCGAAGTGAAGGATGATGTTTTACGTCGATGAAAGGAAAAGCCAATAAATATTTTAGTGTACGTTGAGAATATGGAAACATTTGGATTGAGGTAGGCATCAGTTTCACCTTTAATTTGTTTTTGGAATGACGTTTTTATAGCCTATATCCTTAAGTTTAGAGGATTTGTTGTGGAGAGAAACTAATAAGGGTGTTTATAAACAACATTTTTGATTTACCGGCATTTTAGCCTGCATCATTTCTGAATAATAGCCTAATAAAATGTGACGTGGCTTGGCTTTTTTTTTTTTCTCTCTCTCTCTCAAAACGCAGTTTTATACAAGTAGCATTTTTTTTTAAACAATTTGCAGCAAAAAAAATTAAATATCTTAAAAAAAAATACTTTAATGTCTTTAAAGCATTAATAGATTTTTTTTATTTTTAGTAGCCTATATTTAGAAATGTAAAAATCTAGAAAAGATGATGCTGTATTGGCTGTGACTAAGTGCAGCGGGTTAAGATCTCTCTTAACATCTCTTTCTGTATTTTTTTCTTTCTTTTTCTTTGTGTAAAGAAAACACTGTACTTTATTATTATTATTATTATTATTATAAGCAAAGACCATTTAAAAAATAACGGTATTAACCGTTATTTTTTCTACTCGAACCGGTTTCGGAACGGTAATAATACAGAGGAACTCAGGAACGGAAACGTTAAAATATCGATTCTGCTCGGAGTGAACCAACTGACTTTTTGTTTTGTTTTCAAGCCCTGGTATCCAGTAAAAGCTCTTTTAGAGTAATTGTAGAAACGTCCAGCTTCAGTGTCTTTCTGCTGTCAAATCTTGACTGATTTTGATCAAGTAAACATCAGAATAACTGCAGTCATATTTCCAGATGAACACTTACTGGACTGAAGCAGCTCAGCTTTATTTGATTCTCCAACAATCATTTTTTTAGAAAAATCAGTGCGTCTCAAATCTGATCATCAGGATCTTTAGAGAAACGTTTGTTTCCAGAAGCTTTACTCTCACTGTTCCTCAGTGAGCCTCCAAAACATCTCACATCTTCTGAGGAGCGTTTATTTCTTCATCTCTCAATCAGCATTGCATTATATGTTTGGATCATTTCAGTCTCATCTTACTAAGACCTATTACTGGAGATAACTGATATTTAGATCATTTTATGTCAGTATCTGCTGTACTGTTATAAAGATCTCATGCATTTACTTTACAAGCATCAGAATTTCATCCCTTGTCGTCCATATAAACATCAGCATCTGCACACAATTTGCATATTTTTGGTCAGTTTGAGTCTCTGAATAAAAATGATCTGTTTTTCCCTCCATATTCTCACTCTAATCAGACATGGCTCATCATGAGCCATAAAAGCCCTCTTGCTCATGCGTGTGTGTACCTGGTCTGCACAGGTGCAGGTGCTGGTCTTCATCGTCCGTGTTTCCTCCTAAACACCAGGCGTGATACGCCAGCGCGAACAGCTCCTCCAGACGGGCCGGACGCGCTATGGCTCTGTTCAAGCGCTTCAGCCACTCCTCACACTGCTTGAATGTCGAGAAATGACACCTGATGCAGAAAACATTCGCATTCATGCATTTAGCAGATGTCACAAGACAACACGGATTGCGGCAGATTCAGAAAAAGCCACAAACACGTGAAGCACAACGAAAACTGAGAAAGACAATTATACTTTACAACAAGCTCTCATAGGTCATGCATTAACTAATGTTACCTATCCACAAGTTACAAGTAACAGCAAGAAGTAGTATCTTTGGTAATGTTAATAAAGACAGTTTTTCATTGTTCATGTTGCTCACAGTGCAATAACTAATGTTACAGATGCAGAATATGGGAACTTTAGCCAACAACAACAACTCATTTCTGATAACGAGACGATATGATAAGATGTTATTTCCATAATAACAACAACAACAAGACATCAGGCAACAAAACAATGTACAGTAGAAAATATACAGTACTTCTGAAACCTGGTAAGGAATTTTTAGTGTTAGCATTTAATTAAATAATTCTATTATGATCTGTGTACAATATCAGCTTAATCGGATCGATACTGATCATTTAAGTCATAATATTGGCCAATACCAAAACTGTTACCAATGCATTTTGAATCTTGAAGTAAAAATAATAATAATAACAACAACAACAACAAACGTAATTAAAATTGACCAGGTGTATGTGTGTGTGTGTGTGTGTATAATAGAGTATGTCTTACGTGTGTCTGACATTAAGAATCTGATTTAACAGAAAACCTTCAGCTAAACGGCCCAAAGGTGATGATGTGATAAAACAAGAGATGGCCAACAATAGTCAGATTTAAAAAAAAAATTAAAAATTATTTCAGGAGGAAGTCAAGAACTGTCTGTGTGTGTGTGTGTGTGTGTTTTACCTCACTACTTTGGAATCTTTGCAGATGATGTGCAGCTGAAACATATCTCTGCTCTCAACGCCCTCAATCAACCTCAGAGGAACCTACACACACACAATCAGCCAATCAGAGAGCAGAAGACCTCATCACATGACTGCATCAACCAATCATGAGCATCTGACTGAAAAACATGCATCAATGTAACAGTTTTAAACTGCAGGATAAAGCAAGATATTAATGCTTTTAATATACTGACATCAGTTCTCAATAGTTAACGTTATTTTAACATGGTCTGCCCTGTTGATTATATAATATATATCAATATAATATACATAATATATCATATTTTTTAAACACCAACATAAAAGGCATTAATAGGCTCAATAGTTCAAGTCTTAGGTGATTTTACCATTGTCTGTCCTGTTAATTATTTAATATACACACACACACACACACACACACATATATATATAAACAACTATATACTGATATAAAAGGCATTAATATGCTTAGTAGTTATTTTTATACTGTCTGCATTATTACGTAATATATCAATATGTTCTACATAATATAAGTGTAATTTAATAATATAACTTCTCATTTACTGATACTAAAGGCATTAATATGCTCAATAGTTAGTCTTAAGCTTTTTTTAAACCATTGTCTGTCCTGTTATTTATATAAATCAATATATGCTATATAATAATATAAAATATAATTTAGTATAATATAATATATATCTTGAATATTAATGTAACCAGACTACATCAATGTGAGAAACCGAGAGAAACATCAAAACAAACAGTAATGGGGGAAATTACAGACATGAAAAGGAGGGATGAAGAGGTCAGGGGTCAAAGGTCAGAGGTGAGGGTGCAGATTACTCACAGAAATCTCACTGTCCACACCAGGATACATCTACAACACCGACACAGGGATGAGGAAGAGGAAGAGAGGGTGGAAAAAAAAGAGGGAGATGAAAACGTGACTCAGCGAAACGAGCAAACAGAGGAGGATATAAATGGAAGGGTATGAAAAATGCACAAAGATAGAGCGAGAGAGAGAGCGAGAGCGAGAGGGAGAGAGAGAGAGAGAGCGAGAGAGAGAGAGAGCGCGAGAGAGAGAGAGAGCGCGAGAGAGAGAGCGAGAGAGAGAGAGCGAGAGAGAGAGCGAGAGAGAGAGAACGCGAGAGAGAGCGAGAGAGAGAGAACGCGAGAGAGAGAGAGAGAGAGAGAGAGAGAGAGAGAGAGAGAGAGAGAGAGAGAGAGAGAGAGAGAGAGAGAGAGAGAGAGAGAGAGAGAGCTTTGCTGAAGCTAAGAAAAAAGATCCAGGATCGTTAAAAAAAGAGCCTTAAATCTCAGGGTCACATGATGTTGTAATGCAGTTGGGTTAACCGGGTGCCGAGTGCAAAGGATTCTGGGTAACGTCATTAAGATTCCAGTCTCATGGCTGAAGGAACATTTGGTTAGCATAATGCAGATTTATAGCCGAAAATTATTTCATCTCACCCCTCAGTTTGTAAAAACAAGAAAAAAAAAAGGAAAACAGATGTGTGTGTGATCAGAATAAAGCTCATGTTAAAATAACAAATACTGTCAAAGTGACATGCATTGCAAACTACTTTATTTTAGTATAATTTATACACTATTATAGTATTTATGAAGATTTAAATTAGCTTTTCAAATTTGCTGTTTTAATTTTATATAAGTGACATGCATTGAACAACAGTGTTATTTTGTAATTAACTATTATTGTATTTATGAATATTTAAAATTAGCTTTTATTTTTACATTTTCAGTTTTATTTTATTTTGTCAAAGAGACAAACATTGAACATTAGTGTCCTTTTGTTATTATTTATAAATCAATTTTTATTTTGTAAAAGCGACAGGCGTTGAAGTGTTATTTATTCATTATTTATAAACTGTTATAGTATTTATAAATATTTGTATTAGCTTTTATTTTTATAATTTCAGTTTATTTTATTTTTAGTAATTTTGTAATGTTTGTCATTTTTTAAAATATATTTCCGTTAGCTTTGTTTTCAGTTTTAATACAACTTTAACCCATTTCAGTTCACGTTTAGTTTTCATTATTTTTTAAGCTTAAGTCATCTAATGTTTATATTTATTTAGTTACAATATTAGAATTAGAACTTTAGATTAGAACTAGATTATAATTTGTATCATTGTTGTTTATTAAATGTTCATTTTTGGTTTCATTTCAGCTTTATTTCAATTAATGAATATATATATATAGGTTTTACAATGACAACACTGTTAAACACGCAACATCCCTTTAAACATGTCACATTGTTGAGATGTCAGAGTGACATGGCGATTATCAGGAAGTTTGTGTTTCCTCTGCTGAAGGTGAACCACAGGAGAAACGGTTCATTATCAGCGCAATCAGTGACGTCAAGACTGCCTCCATCAGCCGACGATTTAACAAAGAAACATTGAAAATAAACAGGTCAAAGTTCCCCCTTAAGAACTCTAATAAAGCCACTCCTTTAAGATCAGCACTCCAGACATGAAGAGAGGTGACGCAGAAATAGTAGAGAGAGCAGACGGGGTCACGCCGGGGTTTAAACACACGTATGAGATAAGAGGCTTTTCTCTGCACACTGAAGGAGTGTGACGCTGACGGACATCAACAGTGCTGGGCTAATGGATTACAAGTAACGCCAGTTACATAATCAGATTACTTTAAGTAACTAGTAAAGTAGCACATTACTTTTAAATTACTTTTCAAAACAGTAAAACAAGTAACTTTGTTTTCCCGGTTATTCACCGACACCTCTCTCATCCCCGTGTTGAGAGAAATCGGGAGGAAGTGCAGAGAATTCCTTCAGCCTGAGGCTTATTCATTTCCCTTTTGGTGTGAAAGGGCCCTTATAGGTGGCAAAAATATAACTTTTTTAAAGTGAAACATTCATATATATTTTAGATTCATTACATGTAAAGTAAGACATTTCAAAAGTTTTTTTGTTTTAATTTTGATGATTAGAGCTGACAGCTAATGAATCCAGTATCTCAAAATATTAGAATATTTCCTAAGATCGATCAAAAAAAGGATTTGCCAAGCAGAAAGTTCAAGTTCTTTAAAGTATGTTCATTGATGCACTCGATACTTGGTCGGGGCTCCTTTAGCACAAACTCCAGCATCAGTGAGGAATGGCATGGAAGCGATCAGCCTGTGAGCCTATTGAGTCTTCAGCTCATCTGTATTGTTGAATCGACTGTTTCTCATCTTTCTCTTGAAAATATCCCATAGATTCCATATGGGGGTCAGGTCAGGCATTTTGGCTGGCCATTCAAGCACAGTAATATCATGGTCAACAAACCACTTGGAAGTGTTTTTGGCACTGTGGGCAGGTGCTAAAATCCTGCTGGAAAAGCAAATCAGCATCTCCATAAAGCTTGTCAGCAGATGGAAGCATAAAGTGCTCCAAAATCTCCTGGTAGACGGCTGCATTGACTCTGGACTTGATAAAACACAATGGACCAACACCAGCAGATGACATGGCAGCCCAAATCATCACTGACTTCAGAAACTTCACACTGGACTTCAAGCCACATGGATTCTGTGCCTCTCCAGTCTTCCTCCAGACATTGATTTCCAAACGAAATGCAAAATTTAAATTTATCTGAAAAGAGGACTTTGGAGCACTGAGCAACAGTCCAGTTCTTTTTCTCCACAGCCCAGGTAAGATGCTTCTGATGTTGTCTCTGGTTCAGAAGTGGCTTGGTAGCCCTTTTCCTGAAGACGTCTGAGCGTGGAGACTCTTGATGCACTGACTCCAGCTTCAGTCCACTCCTTGTGAAGCTCTCACAAGTGTTTGAATCAGCTTTGCTTGACAGTATTCTCAAGCTTGCGGTCATCCCTGTTGTGCACCTTTTCCTAACCAATTTCTTCCTTCCAGTCAACTTTGCATTTAATATGCTTTGATACAGCACTCTGTAAACAGCCACAGCTTTCAGTAATGACCCTCTGCGACTTACCCTCTTTGTGGAGGCCGTCAATGTTCGTCTTCTGGATCATTGCCATTATTGTGGTTTCAAAGAACAAGAGATACCCAGAATTTATACTGTAGGGATGGTCATTAATGAAACTCAAATGTAAATATTCTAATATATTGAGATACTTGATTTTGACTTTCATGAGCTGTAAGCTCTAATCATCAAAATTAAAACAAAAAAAACTTTTGAAATGTTACAAACGTAAAATATATACGAAAGTATCACTTTTTTAAATAAGTTACAAAAACAAGTTTATCACCATATTCTAATTTTATATATGTGTGTGTGTGCAGGAGAAAGTATTTTATATTTAAATTACACAAACCACATTTAAAAATAATATAAACATCAACTTCCCTAAAGACCCAACTGGGACACCAGCAGCAGTTTGTGTGCTTGATGTGAGGGAGGCTGTGGGTGGAAAGAAAGAAAAAGAGGCCTGTGTGCCAACATGAGCTCACTCTGTGTTCAGACCTCCCAGAACCGTGAGGTCAAGGGCTGCTGAGATCAGAGAAATCAAACTGTGCCCAGAGATCAGCTCTTTCACTGGGATGAGAGGAGACGAGCCCCTCGGCGGGAAACACAAAGACTACAACATGTGGACCACTATCAGAGGAGGTACAGCAGAGTCTGAACTTTAATTCAGGGAGTTGAACTCTCTCGCTCTCTCTTTCTTGTGCTGTTGGTGCTCTTACATTGATGATGGAGTCTTTGAATTTGATGTGAAGCCTGTAGTTGGAGATGGCGATGATGGCATCGTCCGCACGGCCCAGGAACTCCACCCACTCACCCTGCAGGACAGGGAACGGGACCTGGACAGACCAAAATACAAAAACATGCCAATGAACTGTGTGTGAACATTTATAGGACTGAAAGTAGGGCCCGCGATAAAATGATAGAGTCGTGACAAAATTTATGTCGATAATGATCATAAGGTCTGGACATTTTTAACTGATACGGATTAATCTCAGTCTAAGTCTAAGTCTGTTTCGGTGTCAATGAATGCTGCGGTTTCGTCTGATGCACAAACTCAGACACATGAGACACTTGCATTGTTTTTAGCGTCTGCATCTCAGTATATAAGGACATGAACTTAATTTCCAGAGCTGCTCTGAGACTCACTTCAGCGGCTTTACACAGTTTCATCTGAGAAAAACTACTGTCAAATGCACACTGAAACTGAAATGGAAAGACCTTCACAACAACCCATCAAAATAAAAGTCTGGTTTGACTTGAAAAAATTATGACAGTAATATTACTATACTTTTATTCCAATAAACATACCACTGCATACTGCAATTACTGCTGGCTCTATGATGAATTGCTTATTAACATCTATTGTAAGTTGCTTTGGACAAAAGTGTCTGCTAAATATAAATTTCTCTTTGCAATGTACTTTAAAATGCAAACGTTTTCATTCTCAAGTTTCTCAGTAAGGTTGTTTTTTTAGTCAATATAACTGCATCCCTTTTAGCCTGTAGTGGTTTGAATGTGGTTTCTCAGCTTTTTTTAGTCTGAACTGAGAGAAACTGTTTCTTCTGTAGCTCTGCATCACCCATAATGCCATCAATGCCAGTGATTTGTGCGGTTGTCCTGACTCACTGGCTCCCTGTAAACAGACCAGAAAACCAGGCGGAGCGAGAGAACGAATGCTCTTCAAACTCCAAACACTGGAGCAGTTCAGGCCATTCTTGAAGACCTTCTTACTACAGAGTAAACAAGGCAGCGTTTGCCTTCCCAGCTTTTTCTGAAGCTGCATTCAGGTTTGCCATGTGTTGCATGAGTGTGAATGGAATTGAAATGTGTTTTAGCAGCCTGGCACAACTATTTTTTTTTTAACAGAATTATTACAGTGTACTAAAACCATAAAACAATTTTGTTATCTTAAACACACTTTAATAGAAATAAAATAAATAAATAAATAAAAATAATAATAAAAAAAAATTATTTTATTTCAGCTGGTTGTCAAGGCAACATTTATTTTTCATTTAGTTTATCTTGATGTACTAAAACAAACTAAAAACTGAATGACAACTATATAGAAATAAAAAAACAAATACTAAAACTGGAACTGATTTAAAATTAAAACAGAAAATGTAAAAATAAATATAATAGAAGCTCAAAAACTAATAGTATCTCAATGATGCTAAAATAAGTTTTCTATATACATTTCATATTAATTCTATAATGAATTAATTAGTTAACATTAAGTATTATTAAATATTTAAAAAAAACAATAATTTTTTTATAAATAAATGAATTAAAAATCAATATATAAATACATACAATATTTGTTTTACATAAAACATAAAAACAACATAAAATCTAAATTGATTATTTACTTTAACATGTTTCTGATCTTGTAAATAATTCTTCGTAGCACATTATTCCAAAAAAAAAAAAGGTTTTCAATTTTTCATCAAAATGTAGTAACTTGTTCCTCTGAAACTTTTCGGCTGACATCACAAATCTCTTCTATTTTTCAGCCCCTCTTTATCTCCTGCTCAATATTCTCCCCCCAAAATGTATAGTACATTACAGAAGCAAAATGGTTTGTGACCAGCATTTCATGTCACGGAATGCAGTTTTAAGGATTTTTTAGGCAAGAATGTGCTTGCTTGGACTTAAAGGATGCGGTTTGTTAATAAAGATAAGGTCTATTTGAAAATTTGCTTCAACGTTTTTGGAGACAGGATCTCCAGTGGTTCAGCGGCAGTTCAGAGCTCATTACACCTGCAGAGAGCGCCTCACCGCGGCCAGATCTTCTGGAATTTACCGCTGGCTCTAATGTCTCTATACTGGTTAAACACGAGATATAATTTGTCTTGGGCAAATCTAACGGAGCAAATAGTTTTGGCAAAAGTTTATCATGTTTATGTAAGTTCAATGCTGTATATCGCGGTGCCTTTGCTTACGGTTGACTGAATTGCCTTGCCGGCTGTTGTTGTTGTTTATCAAATATGATTATTCAATTATTCGTATTTTATTTAAATAATAATAGTATTCAATAATGTTTAGTACTGAGACATGATGTGGGTGATGCATGTTATATTGAGTAAGAGTCAATGTCAAGTTCTGGCGCTCTTGTTCCCATGTCTGGGCTCTGGTGTCACTGCTTTGTCCTTTTGATGAATCTTTTCACTCTTTTCACCTCCTCAGACCTCGCATTTGATTTTCTTCTCACCGCGGTACAGCACACACATTTAACCGCAGAGGACAGACGTGTGTATGTGTGTGTGTTAACCTACTTTCTTCACAGAAAGACATGGACATTAGGAATGAAACTGACCTGCAGAGCATCGTCTTCTTTGAGCAGCTCTTTCTGGGGGAACAGGTCCCGGGCCTGAATGTACTCCAGGCTGGGCGGCCCCTCCTCACCCTGAAAACAGACACACAAAACACACACGCTATAACATATCAACCTCAGAAAACAAACTGTTCCAATTCACAAGCCGTATTCGGATTTAACCTTTGACCGCATGTCAGCGGAATTCTAAAGTTGCTGTCATTGGAATGTTCTGTTGCTTGGCAACCGTCAACACATTTGCTGTGACCACATTCTAAAGCATGTTTAGACAAAAAACACAAATATTACCATTACAGCTTTTCTTATTTTCATTATCACAATCATTAGTTATTAGTGATGTATAATGAAGTCGCTTATTTAAGAATTGTTGGAGTAAATATGCCTTTATACACTGACATTCAGAAACTGCTATTAAATTTCTAATATTTTGGGAGGTTATAAATCATTTACACTACTATTTGTAATAAGTCACTGATTCAACAACCTCTATAGAGCAAGATTAATAAAATCCCCCCAAAATTTGAAATATTGTTAATTTTGTATGTAATAAAATGTAATAATTAAACTTAAATAAAACAAAAAAGCTAAATCAAACATTAAAATAAAATAAATGTATAATTTAAAAAAAAAATGTATTTATTGTGTTTGTTTTAATTTTATCATCGTCTTACATGAAAAGTCACGTCTTATATTGAAGAAGTCACAAAGCTAAAATCCTAAATGAAAATGATGCACTGCAACAAGCTCCAATAATATCCACAATGGCAGACAAGGTGAGATGAATGCATCTACAATTCAGTCAATGCTGAAAAGCATTAACTCTAGCCAAAAGCGGTTATCTGACCCAATATTTCTGCATTGTTATGTATCATGTTATTCATTTATATGTCATTTAAACACGCCTCATGCACACGGATGAACGATGGAAACGCGTCTCCCATCTGCTGTCATTTCCAGCAGTGATGTAACGGTTCTGCTCCAGTCACAAACTACAATCAGTCGGAGGCTCGTGACTGACAAACAAACGAACAATTAGCAAGAGACGACAGACAACTACAACAGCTGTCATCAGAGAACACATCATCAACAAGTGTCTGCTGTGAGTTAGGAGCAGAGTGACTGTTCATGACATACACGACTAGAACTCAATGATTAAGGAGGAAGAAAAAAACTAAATCGAATTGGAATTTCTCAGATAGAAAGGTAGGACAGAGTTTCCTATGCGGCAGAAACGTCTGATCTCAGGGCTGTGTTCACAGGCATCATGTAGTGGATTAAACATTGATCTGAAGGGACCTTGAGCTGCCGTTCACATCACAGGACGAGGTGAAAGACCTTCGCCTGGCATCAGACGCGAGTGAAGAAATCAACCACACCAATGGACGAGAACGCAAGAGCCAGTCCCACACAGAGAAAGCTCTCGAATGCAAACTCTACAGCATGCTACAAGAGTTTTACGCTTTCAGAAGAAACTTGGGAGAGGTTCAGACGTCACATTCCAGAGTGAAGAACATCTGAAGACCTCAGTCTGAACTCGGCACAGTTTAATGATCGAGAAAAGCTGAAGGTCAAACATTACGATAAAACCCTGGACATCAGTCAAAAACTCTCTCTCTCACGCACACACACACACAGGCCACAGCTGAACACACAGCTTTCGTCATCTCTTTCCATTTCTACATGGAGCGGTTGGGGCAGAAATTGCCACACAGGGCCTGTTAAAGTCTGCAGCAAATCAAAGGAGTTTGACATCAGCAGCCGCGCAGTGGAGTGAATACGAGCAGCGTTAGGTGTTGTGAAGGAAAAAGTCATGGCATTCATACAAGGATATGAAAAACTTCAGAATAACATGCGCAAAGACCAAGAACATTTAAGATATTAGGCAAAAGTGACCATGAGCAGCATCATGAGACAGGTGTGGTATATAAATACTAAAATAAAATGTACTATTTTATTTAAATAGTATAGTAATATACTAAAATATATTATTTTAGTATTTATATACTAAAAACATTTATATATTATAGTTTATTAATATTTTTAATTTTTTGTCATTTTTATTAGTTAATTAATAAAATAAAAATAAATCTTATTTTAAATGAAAAACATTTTTATATATCATATTACATGTCTCATATGCATTAAACATTTTACTATATTTTATAACAGTTTTACTAAATCTTAACATTTCACTCAATTAGCACTTATATACTATACATTTATATACTATTATAGTTTTTTTTAAATATTTTAAATACAATTTTATTTTTAGATCTCTATGTTTTAGGAATTTTGTTGTCTGTTTTTCTCATTTTTATGTTAAAATAACAAAAAATGCAATAAAATACAAATGTGTTTTAAAATGTCTATATTGTTTAATGAATTAGCTTATTTGTTTTAATTGATTTAGTTTTCAAGTTAAACTAAAAGAAGAGAAATTGGGTTAAATTAAATTAATGTTTTTCACATTCTATTTCAAATATCTTTTTTTTATGGTTTTAGTTTTAGCGCGTCCACTTCTCCAGCACGTCTCGTATGTCGCTGGCACAGACAGAGACTCAGAAAACAGACACGACATGTCAATCACAAATCATGTCCAAACCCACAGCGACCCTCGAGGTCGACTCAAAAGGTCAAAGGACAGAGCGCACAACAACAGGTGGTTCTGTGGAAACAGCAGCGGAAATACCAGGTTAGTAATGGATATGTACAGTGGCCTCCAAAAGTACTGGAACAGTGAAGACAAAACTGCTCTGTTGGCTGTGGAGTCAAGACATTTACAAATATGATTAAAAGATGAATATGAGACAAAACTACAGAATGTCACATTTTATTATTGGGTGATTCAACACAGAGATGTTTTACCAGCTAAGAGGTTCAGCACTTTTAGAGTTTCATCCCTCTATCTGATGTGAGCAGAAGTATTGGAGCAGTTGCCTCACAGCTCTTTCTAAGTGATCAGCTGTGTCCTGCTGCATTAATTCTTCAGATATTAAAAGCAGGGAATGTGTCGTATCGGTTATATCCATTACTTCTGCATTCTGAATCTTGCATTCGATGATGACACACAAACCAGGATGAAGATGAGGGAGCTGACTTTGAGAGAAAAGCAAGTGATTTGGATGCTAAAAGAAAAGAGGAAGTCAGTTAGATCTCTAGCAAAAACAAAGGGCATGGAGAAATCAAGAGTTTGGAAACCACCAGCGACGGAAAGCAAATAACGCGTTCTAATAAAATAACACAAGCCACTAAAGCAGGGGTGTCCAAACTACGGCCATCTGCAGCGGCCCGCGAGGGATTTTTAAAAAAATTATAAGAATCTGCAGAGGTGGGCAAACTACGGGCATTTTCATGCAGCCCGTGAGGCAGTTGTTCCAATATGCAATATCAGTAAAATCCAATATATGGCGCTGTAGGCTGTAGTGCAATATATAACCCCTGATTTACACCGTCCCGCCGCTCCGACACGGCCACCGGAGCTGATCGCGCCCGCTCCACGTTTCAGAAGCGGCTCTCCGTGCGGCTTCGCCAAAGATAGGTGCCTAGTCTATTTTTGACGGACGCCGCGTTCAAGCCACACAGCAAATACAAAATAAAAAGTCAAAATAGCTATACACACTACAAAACTAGCACAATTGTAAATAAGCTACATGTTTTAAAACTTGTTTTGAAAAAAGCCTTGTATTGTAACGGTTTTAAAAATGCTAAAAAAGACTTTCCAGTATCAAAACAAATGTTATCCTCCTGCTCACGGATGCTGTCATTTTGTGGGGAAAACATGGAAATAATTTGTCGTTTTATCTTGCATAGATATGATTTCTTCTTCTGTTTTCCACACACATTTTTATGAAAATGGATATAGTACTGTTTTTCTGGATTGTAAATCGCGTTTTTTCATCTGAAACGTGCTGCGATTTCCAAGGCGACTTATATAAAGCAATCAAGGTCAAGCGCAAAGCACGCACATTAGGATTGGCGATGAATGAGAAACGGCAAGTGAGTTTGTATTGTGCATTTTCCAGCAACCACGCCGCTCGTTTCAGTTTCGCTTTAAATATTTAGGCTGGGCGTTTATATGTCTATGGTGAATGCCACTATAATTTGTTTGGTTTTTACTTATATTTTCGTTCTTTTTGTGTGTAGGGAATATAAATACATGTTTCTAATGTTTGTAAACGTTTCGCTTATTTTACATTATTTCTGAATGAAATGATAAAATGTGTCATACATCAATCGACTTGTACACCAATGCAACTTATCTGTGTGACAAAGTGCTCATAAAAGTAGAGATGGTACAAAAATAGAACTGTCATGTATGTACAAGTATACATAGTACAGTAGTAAGTGAGTGTCAATTTAGAATAAAGAAAAATTATAATAAAATCATCATTTGTCATAAACATTATGCGGCCCCTCACTTAATGTGGAAAACTTGATGTGGCCCTCGAGTCAAAAAGTTTGCTCACCCCTGCACTAAAGGGACATGGTTAGCTCCTTGCAAGCGGTAGCCTGCTGCATTGCAGTACATAAGATTTCACTTTCCACATAAACAGAGTAAAGAGAGATGAGGATGATGGCGAATGATTTACAGATCCTGAGCACCACTGACAAGCATCTGATAAAATGTGTGGTCTGAAATGAGCCACACTGAAACAGCCAATCAGAGCAGAGCTCAACATTATTATTCATGTCCTTCCAAATAAGCCAATAACAGACCATTTCATTCTAGGGAGAAATCCTAGGGTTGTAAATGATTTTTTGCCCGTACCTAAGCCACATACCTTCTATGTAGATAACAGAGAACAATTTAAAATATTGTATCAATGCATTCTATGGCATCTTTAACACAACTTCAACTACAGCTTCAGAATGCTACAAAATAACAAACAATCTATAAATATATAAAATGCATCATGGTTTTACATCATCTTTGCCAGGTAAAAAAAACCCAGCAGTCAGCCTCTTTTTTCATTTTCCTGAAGTGATACTTTGCTAATAATTACTAGTTAATGCTCATATTCATGTTCCATATTGCTTGTAAACTTTTTGAAAATCTCATGTCGTTGTGATTCTATGGTGACATTTATCATTTAATACAAAAAAGTGTAGAGTATTTAAAAGTGTACTATTATTTAAAGGCAAGCTTTGAACAAAGCTTTGCATGTTTTATTAAAATGTTTAAAAAAAATTAAAACATAAAATGATAATATATACAAGAAATAAACAATTAAATAATAATAACCACAAATAACATTAAATAAAACAGTGCAATTTTGTATAGTAAAAAACTTCTTAGAAAGCAGTCTGTCTTCCTAACAATGATCAATCCCTAATCTGTTGACATTAACACAAAAAGATTGATATGTTTATGCATATTTAATAAGATATGCATTATTTTTTTTTTTAAGTAATTCAGTCAAAATGTGTGCTTGTGTAGGTTATAAAGAAAATAGAGACACGCAATATTAATGAAACTAATAAAAAAGACTAATGATAAAAGATGAAACTGAATATGACAAATTGCATATTCATATGACACTGAATGCAACATTATCAGTATTAATAGAACAGATATTCTCTCTTTCAGTGTGATCAATAAATCTCCTGCTGAAATCTCTGCTCACACAGCTGTATTGAGACACGCCACACTCCCAGAATGCCCATGGGTTCACTCCCACAATTCCATGGGGCAGAGTGTGGCCTGTTGCTATAGCAGCAGGCTTTGGTAGTTCTCATGAAGACACAGAGGTCATGATGCTCGTGTGAGATCAGAGCGAGACGCCCACTGCCATTTACTGAACCGCCATGAGTCAGCTTATATTATTTCTGTTTACGTCTATAATTATCATAGCACAAAAATAAAGAAAAAAATCTTTAGAGATGTTTTTGTATATATTCAAGACAAGAGCAATAAATTACAGAGTAGAAATGAAGGGAGAGAGAAAGGGGCGACAGATTTAAGATCAATCTTTCTGATGGGCTTGAGTTTTCAATCAATCACTCCGTGAATCCCACGAGCAATTCATCACATTCTCCATCCTCAACGTACATCAGTGCTCTTTCAATCAGCCGATGGATCGCTTCTGCTGCGTTTGCATCCTAGCTGGGTAAAGACGGAGATTTTAACAAGGGGAGATTTTACGTGCCTAACGAGGATCGGCTGCAGACGTGCTATAAAAAGCTCAGAGTGACACAGAGATCGTCAAACGGCACACAGACACACCAATGACTCCTTAAGCAAGTTACAGGACAGAAATAGGACAGGAACGAGGCCAAGAAGCAAGAAGAACACAAACATACGAAAAGTGACAAAAGTAGAAGGTAAGAAACAGCGAGGCTAGAAACGTTCTAACAACGCAAAACAAACGTTTTTCAGGGCAAACCAGTGTTTTTGTTAATGAAAACTAAACCATTAAAATTATTTTTGGAAACTGAAAACAAGCTGGAAAAATATAGAAATATTAGATTTAAAAACCTTTTCTCACAATCAGAAATATTTATTTGCCAAGTACTAAAACTACTTAAAATGAAACTGAAATAAACAAATTAAAGCTACACAGGAATAAAAAAAAAAAAAAAAAAAAGGGAAAAATATAATAAAATAAATGACAAACAAAATACTTTAAATAAAAATAATAATAATTTTTTCAGGGAATTTAAATTAATTCTTTTTTAGTTGATTTATTAATGTATATTAGCAGTACTTAACATGTAATTAAGTAATTAAATTCAATTTAGTAATTTATTTAAATTAATAATTTAATAAGTACTTAATAAAAAAATGTTATATGCATAAAGTACATTTTAGGCACAAAAACATTCTAAAAACCATATTTATTTATTTTCAGGTAAGGTATTTTATTTAATAATAATAAGTGATCAAACTCCATCGCACACCTGCAAGTAATAGGTGCGTAGGACAAAGGACCAACCAGGTGGATCGCCTCAACAGACAAGCAATTCCCGCACACTATCGTAACTTGCAAAAAAGTTTTTGTAACTATCATAATTTTTAACTGTTTATGATGTGATGTTCATTTATACTCCTAATGAGCTTAATTGTTTACAGATGGAGCTTTGTTAAGTGGTCATGTGTTCATCTTAAAAGAGATGAATTTGAACATTTGTATACTCCTGATGAAGGTCGTGTGACCGAAACGTTGTGTTAATTAATAAATATTACTTTTTTGCAAGTTACGATAGTGTGCGGGAATTGCTTGTCTATTTAATAATAATAAAAAATTACATGTGAAATCAAGATTTTGAAGCACGAAGCATTTACCTATACGCATATAGTACATTTTATAAACAAAAAAAACAGGCTAAAAACTTGTCAGAAAACATATTGTAGATATTTGAATTTATTTGACATGTATTTAATTTATATTTTATTATTTCTTATTTTATTTATGAATATATATTGACAGTAGTCAGTAAAAAAAAAAAGAAAAAAAAAAAAAAAAAAAAAAAAAAATTATGAATTACATTCTAATGGAAAAAGCAAAAACATGTCCGTGTAGCTAGAAATGTTCACCTACATGCATAAAGTACTTTTTAGGCACAAAAAAGAAACTGAAGACACATCAGAAGAGCATCTCTCAGAGCCCATCCCTGCTGCAAGGCGTCACCTTTGGGTAGTTTACAGGAAACACAATGTTCCCGTGTCAAGACATGCTTAATGAATCTTCAGCTGAGGTCAGTTGACCCTCAGACCAATTATCTTGTCATTCAAGACAGCGGCACGAAAAATGTCCTGTCGCAGGCGTGGAGTCTCTGGGAACACGGTGATTGAGGATGCAGCGGTTTTTGCCTCGTCATGCTCAATTCCCTCCCCTCTATCCCACGCTTTCCCTCATTTGTTTGTTACTGGTGAGAGAACAGCATGCGCTCGAAATAGAGTAACAAGACCAAGCACTGAGTCTGCACTCGCTAATGCATTAACAACACGCTCCACAGTAACGCTGCCAGCATCAAATTCACCCACAATGGCTTCGTTTTTAAATAAACCATGAGAAATATACTATAGCTAAACTAGAAACTTAAAAATTATATATATATATATATATATATATATATATATATATAGAAAAACAACAGAAATGACAAAAGCACACAAAATTATTAAAATTAAAATAGAAATAAAAAATACATAAAAATAATAAAACAATTAGATTTGTTAATTGAAATAAAGCTGAAATATAATAAATATTAGATGAAAAAAATAATGAAAAATTAAAATACTTATATATAGCAAATAAATTAAAATGTGAATGACGAAAATAAATATAATTTGGGAAATTATAAAAATAAAAGCCAATTCAAAATATTAAGAAAAACAACAGTATATAAATAATACTAAAACACGACTGGTGCTTTTTATCACTTGGTTATTTTCTGTCATATCCCATCATATACTCTCGAGCTCTAGATCTCTATTTGTGCTACAGGTCGGCCACGGGAGGACAGGAACATGAATTAAATCATTCAAAGAGCTTTTGGGACAGCACAGCTATTGGTTTAATTTCTTAAAACAATCATCATCTACTGTAATCCAGCAGGAAGTGCATGAGTTAGATTGACTAGAGATTATTACAGCGACTCAGATTAAAACACATCCAGACTCTTCCAGACATGCATTCATCTCGTTTCCATGGATACCGCAGGAATTCAGTCTCCGGTTTACTCTTCCCTCATATTCATACACATAAAAATGGAGAAAAAGTCATCTTTTTTCGTTTGGGTTAACAGATTATTGAATAGTGCAAACTTAAATCAGGAGAGTTTATGATGGGGATGCCTGTCAGTTTAATTTTATTTGACTGATTAATTAATTTCAATAAATTAATTTTCTTCAGATGGGACGGGAAGTACAAAAAGATCCATAATGGGTGCAACAGGCAGCACCATGGGTTGTCCATGAACATTTAAATTAGGGTTCGACCGATTATCGGCCTGACCGATTAACGACGCTGATATTAAGCATTTTTATGATTATCGGTAATTTTCAAAACCGATGCTCTGATAAAATTATTTAATTTTGAAACGCGCTATTTGGCTCTGATGCAGCCTCTCGGAACTCACCACTCTGTGGCCTAGAGCAGTCTCCGCCCACCGCTCATCCGATTTGTTGGGAGTCAGGAGTCCGACCAATCAACGTGGAAGACTAAAGGCACTCTCACACCGAAAGCGCTTGCTAACTGGTGCTGCTTCATCAAACATCAGTTGTCTCTCAAAGGCAGCAGCAGATGTTGCTCAAGTTGCAATAAATCACAATCCCTACACAGAAGTTGCAAAACACCTCAATATTATCTATTTATGGTTTCCGCGATGGGGGAAACGCAGGGGGAATCGCGGAATCCATTCATATAAATGAAATTTACTGTATAACGCAGCGTCACGGAATTTGTCAAAGTGTGGATGAAGTAATCAAAAGTAGGTCAGAACACTTAAATCGACTAGCGATATGGACTCTGTGTAAACATTAAGCCGCAAAAAGACAAATTTAAATATTAATTCTGCATGTTCTGTGTGTCTCTGTTTAGCCTTCAAAATGTCCTAAAACGCTTTATAGTGATCGCCATGGTGTCTTCAATGTCGGCTTGGCCCGCCGCGGCTGTTGGTTTTGTTTTCTTCTTAATTGGCGAGGATGATGGTGAGAGATAAGTGAGTTTCCGACTGTGTGACATCTCCAGACCAGCGACAAACTAAAAAACTGCCCCAAATGTAAAAAAAGACAACGAACAGTAAAAGATGGTAATATATACAGAGCTCAGCTAATGTGCGACTTGGCTCATGAAAGCGTCACATGATCCCCCCAGACCCGTGGTTTTGATTACACCACACACACACACACTGAAGTGCACGACGCTCGCTGTGTTTTCAGCATCTGCCGTCTCACTAAATGAGGACATAAATACATGAACAACATCCCCAGAACTGCTCTGAGAGCTACTTCATCAGCATTTGACCGTTTCATTTGAGTAAAACGATCGTCATATCACACATGGGCTACAGAAACTTAAGAGGTCCTCATGGCTACCCGTCAAAATAAAAGTTTGGTTTATCTACTAATACTACTACAACAATTACAACTTTTGTTTAAAATAATAAAAAAAAAAAAAATAAATAAAAATCACACAATACGCTATTTCTGCCATGTTTTAATTTTAATTGTAAACCCATTTGTTTGCCAAAAAAATGTGTTTAACTCATTTGATTTATGCCTTCATTTGCACTGCTCTGTAAATTAAAACTAATGGAAATTGTCACATAGGCCAAGATTAGGATGACAGAAATTGGGATATTTCAATAGGCTATTGAACCAAGTGTGCCTATAACAGGCTATTAGTGTTATAGTTTCATTAAAATAGTTGCGGTCTTCTTCGCAACTTCTACAATGGAGCTACGAAGACAATTAAATAATTTACAATTATTATATACATTGTGCTTTTTAAATTAATCAATTGATGTGCATTAGATGAATTGAATAGTCACCTCTTGTAGGTTATGATTTAGTCATCAGAAAATAATTAATGAAGAATTATGAGAGGTTATGCTATTACACATACATTTCTATCATGTAAATATTTGAAGCCAAATACTTTCATTTCCCCAAGCTGTTTAGCTGTAGTACAGTATTCATAGGCTTAATCATGAAGCATAAAGTGGCCCCACTTTTAACTCTCTCTTTATATATTATCCTTATTGAAGATGGATGCATGGGGGAAGACAAGAGTAAGAAGTGCAACCAACACTAGGGAAGGCAATTTTTGTCAGAGCCCTTGTTATTCTGTATAAAATACAAATTAGCCTGAACAGATCCTCCCCATATAACCCTACGACATACCCCAACAACCCTAAATTTCCATCCCATAGTGCAGCAAGTAAACAATGTAAGAGAGTCCCTCTGTCCACATCACATCTAGGGCAAAGCTCTAAGTACTTTTAAAAGTATTTAGTCTGGCTGGAGTATAATAAACCCTATGTATTACATTAGATTGAATTACTTTATGATGGCTGTTAAAAGACAAAGTCTGAGCTCTCTCTCATATCGTTTCCCACTCATCATCAGTAAATAAATACTCCAGGTCTTTTTCCCATTTAGATTTAGCATTGCAAACAGCACCAGTCATCGCCTGGAGTCTCTTGCCATAGATAAATGCGATAAAACACTTAGGATCTCTTTTATCAAACAGGATGGCTTTGAGAGGAGAAAGAGGAAGGTTCGATAAACGACCACCTGAATATAAATGTCTAACCTGTAGGTACTTAAAGAAAAATCTAGAAGGGAGAAAGTATTTATGTTGTAATTGTTCAAAAGACATAAGTGTGTCCCCCTCATAAAGCCTGAATGCCATGATCATACCACTGTTAAAAATGCCATCTTTAAGAACAGGAGGTAGAGAGAGATTATAATAGAATGCAGTGGATCTAAACAGAGTCTGCCTACAATTAAACTTTTTGTACAAATCTACACAAATTTTACAAGTACCAATAATCAGAGCGTTAGAAGTCAGTTTCTTCAAGCAGTTTACCCTTATTATTCTTAATTTGGTCAGTAATAATCAGTTTTGGCCCTGAAAAACACATATCGATCGACCTCTAATTTAAATCACACGTAACTTTTTAATATAATTATGTTTCTTTCTACTCCAATTTGTTGTTGAAATATGAACATTTAAACAGCGTCTGTAATAAAAATGTGTCTTCATGACAGATTTATTCAAACATATGTAGTAGTTTATAAAACTTTCGCTTGGCGAAATTAACGCATCGGTAAGTAAAGCCGCCTAAATCAGCCGAGAAACAAGCTACGAAAGCTCAGAGAGGAGAACAGACGCATGAGGAGGAAGAGAGATGAAGAAATGCTTCAGTGGGATGGAAGTCGCTCTCTCTCTCTCTCTCTCTCTCGCTGCTACTGAATATTTCAGGAGCAGGAATACTTGAAAAGATCACCAGAGGCCAGCGCTGACGAGAACACGCGTGAAACACGGCCGTATGTGGAGCGCTCGTGCATCATGATGAACATCAGCTCATCGCAAATCAAACACGATCCACACGAGATCTCAGCATCACACGCATCCACAGATGGGCCGAATCTACGACACCCTTCATCACAGACCCTCAGGAGATCCTGCAGCGTCCTTCAACAATACATGCCGATATATTCACAAACCTATCAAAGCACATCGGTTTAGTTCCATTAGGCGTCCATTATCAGCCTGCATTAGACTACTCTACTATATTACCTGCTGGAATAAATGTTTACTGTGATTATTAAATCCATTTAATCATTTACAAAGCATCTTATATATATATTTTTTTTTTTTTTTTTTTGTGACGCTTTTATCCAAAGCGACTTACAATTGCTATATATGTCAGAGGTCGCACGCCTCTGGAGCAACTAGGGGTTAAGTGTCTTGCTCAGGGACACATTGGTGTCTCACAGTGGATTCAACCCGGGTCTCTCACACCAAAGGCATGTGTCTTATCCACTGCGCCATCACCACCCCATATATATATAATGCAGGGGCTCATTCATAACTGCTGCTTCTGTCTTTTTTCTTGACAAGAAGTGCATTTATTAAGTCGCAGAACATCTTTACGATCACATCAATCCTGAGACGTTTCAGACGCGCGCTCCAGCTTCACTTCAGCGTCAGGCACGCAAGTCAAACAAGTGCAGACATTTTTCATTTCATTTCATTTTTTTAATCAGGGACAATGCGCATTAATAACACAATATAAAATCTATAAAATGCATATAAAAATAAACAACAGACATGTTCTGTAATTTCCACAGAAGTTGTTTATTAACTCACTAAACACACAAGTGTATACAAACCTAACTCAGTAAATAGTATGTACAATTGATGAGTTTACATTGATAATTATGAATGTGTTCTAGTTGAGAGTTATGCATGAGAGACAACCTGTGAGTGACATTGAAATGATTTCTTTCAGAAAGCAGGTGTGTTTATCACGACTCTCCATCTGCCGTGGGCTTTACAGCGGCGAGAGAGCGATGAGACGTCACAGCTGTGCGCTCGCACACACTCACGACACACAGAGCTCTCCACATATCACTCCAGCATGCAAAACACGCACATCAACAACACAGCTCATATTACTGCTTCATCAGATACAGAGATCACGTCACTGCACGGAAAAATCATTCTTCATTCAATAAGAGCCTTTCACTGCTCTCACTGAGAACAAAACACTCACAGCAGGAGCAAATACAAACACGCTTCAGTCTAATGCAGGTGTATGAGATATGACAAATATCTTCCCTCACGCATGAGTGATTCAGCAACTGTAAATCTCATAGCGTCTTATATTTATAATAATGTTATTTTTATATTTACTGGAAAATTGACTAAATGCTTTACATACTGTGAGGTATATGTATACAGTGAGGGAAAAAATTATGTGATCCCCTGCTGATTTATACGTTTGCCCACTGACAAATAAATGATCAGTCTATAATTTTAATGGTTTATTTGAACAGAGAGAGACAGAATAACAACAAAAAAATCCAGAAAAACGTATTTAAAAAAAGATAGAAATTAATTTCCATTTTAATGAGTGAAATAATTATTTGACCCCTTCGCAAAACATGACTTAGTGCTTGGTGTCAAAACCCTTGTTGGCAATCACAGAGGTCAGATGTTTCTTGTAGTTGGTCACCAGGTTTGCACACATCTCAGGAGGAACATCTTGCTGATTGATTGGGGATCAAATACTTATTTCACTCATTAAAATGCAAATCAAATGTATAACTTTTTTAAATGCGTTTTTCTGGACTTTTTTGTTGTTATTCTGTGTCTCACTGTTCAAATAAACCTACCATTAAAATTATAGACCGATCATTTCTTTGTCAGTGCACTGTAAAAAAAAAAAAAAGAAAAGTTGAGCCAACTTAAAATTAAGGCAACAAACTTCAGCAGATTTGAGTTCTCAACTTGTTTTAAGTTTATACAACAAAAAGCTGAGAATCTCCTACAAAAATAAGTTCAAAAAGCTGGTTGCTTTAAAATTTAAATTTTTTTTTTACAGTGTACAAAATCAGCAGGGGATCAAATATTTCCCCCCCCCCCCCCCACTGTAGTTATGTTATTTTTTTGTTGTTGTTGTTGTTTATAACTACAAAATACAATTTCCTAAGTAATTTATGCTGGAATTTTGACAAATGAAATGCTTTACATACTAAAAATCCACCATTATTTTTGTTATTTTTATAGTTATTTTGTAATATAGTAGTTGTTGCTAGAAATGGGACAAAAAAAAACCATTGTAAATGTTTTATATGCTAAATATCCATCATACATATTTGAACAGTTATGCTATTTTTATATTATAACACTACAATATTTTATAATTGTTATTGTTTCTGGAATTTAACATGAAATGCTTCACGTATTAAAAACCCAACACATTACTTTTATAGTTGTTTGTTGTTTTTATTGATACAGCATTTTATAATGGTTTATTTAGAATCAGTATTTTTCCTGGAAATCTGACGAATAGGATGCTTTATTTACTAAATACCTGCGGAAGTGCCTACATATTTTTACATATTCCAGTTAATTAATTGTTTTGGACCAAACAACAGTCCGGTACAGTTTGGGACACGTCCCGCTTTGTCGACACTCTCAATATTAATAAAAACTTTACCTAGAAAAACAGTTTAACCTAGAAATACATTTTCAAAATCTATAATTACTTTTTTTTTTTTTATTATTGGTTTGTCAAGTAATTGCTCTTAAGGAAGCCCTGCATAAAGTCAGATTTTTGTTTATTTTTTTTTATTGTCCCAATAAAGACGCAATTAAATAATACAGCCATTAATGAGCGCATGTTGGAAATAACAGCGCTGAATTTAATTCTCTCTCTGCTGTCTATATATGCTCAACATTAGACGCTTTTATATTGCTGTTCACTCAGCGGGTTGATGCTCAGGAAGTGCTCCAGCATAGCCACCACATGTAACAAGATTCACTAGTTTAAAACAGCCTAAATTATATTAACATATACTATATAATCATTATTTCGCTAATAAACATCTAAATAAATACAGCGGGCAGCAGGCATGTCATAATCTAGAATGACAAAAACATTGTTAATAATTCTGATATAACATACCAGTTGAGAAATGCAATAAAATACAATGTTTTGTTTGTTATATATATTATTCAGTTAATTAGCATTATCAAGATAATGATTCTTCACTCTTTAGCCTATTAAACTGCTTATAAACCTACTTTAAAATGAAGCATTACATTTCTGCAAAGTTGATGACTATTTATTTTCTCCATTTGAAAACATTAGACATTCTACATTTATTTTGCTTGTTAATATTAGTGTTGCTGCTGATGCTTTTTATAGCCTAAATAAAATGTTTTTATTGTCGCTTTGTATGCAAGGAGGGAGTGATTATTCTAAATAAAATGGTTTGTTCAGTTCAGTGGTGTTGTAATCATTGGGTCAAAAACAGAATTATAACAGTTAAAAAAAAAAAATCGGTTCCACATATCGGTTATCAGGCACATAAACATGCAAATAACTGGCATCGTATCGGTTATAAAAAATCCATATCGGTCAATCACTACTATCCATAAATTGGAAAAGTGCCACACTAATGCATGACATCAACTACCCACAATCCTTTACGAAAATGTATTCTTGCTAGACCAATCAGACAATAACAAGGTCACCATCAACACCTTCTGACTATAAACACTAATCACTCATCCAAGCACATCCTCATTACCATCAGAAGTGCTGAGTGAGCAGCTGAGACTGCCGTTCACATCCACCTTACATCCCTACGCTAGAGGCCACACACTACACTACAGCCATGTGCTATCAAACTGAAGAGATCACAACAACAGACACACAGAAAACAACTGTAAACCTCACAGAAATATGGGAAACAAACCAAAAACTAATACAATATCCCATTTTTATTATTATTATTATTATTATTATTATTATTAACACTGCCATTATTATACTACATAATAAATAACAATAATATTATAATTTTTTATTATACTTATACTTTATTTTTATTATTATTAACAATAATATTTTACTAATAACAAATAATAAAAATTATTAACAATATCACATTTCATCACACTTATTACATAATAGGTCAAATATGTCACAGTAGTAATAATAATAACAATAATAGTAATACTATTATCAACAATAATATAATATCATAATTGTATGCATATTATACTATTATTATATACAATTAATAATTTATGTTATAACATTTGATCATTTTTTTATTTTCTATTTCAGTATCCTTCGTTTTTATTATTATTTTGTATCTTAAGCTATATAAATTATAATATTAATTATTATTATCGTTGTTGTTATTGTAATTTAGCATAATTTCATACTATTATAATGTAACATAATAATGATTGTAACAATTATACAATATTTTCCATATATTCATTAGTATTATTATTATTTACCAAAATATTATTCTACTATAATAACAATAATAATGAGTATATTATACCACTATAATAAAATATTTAAATTTATCATTTACTGTTTGTATTTTGTATATTATGCTACATAATAATAATAATAAATTATTATTATTAATATTGCATTATAATATAATACTAAATAATAATGACTTTTTGATATCGTCATACAAAGATTTCAAACTTTCAGAATAGAGACAATCTATTAAAAAATAAAACCTAAAGACCACAAAATATTCCTAATCTGACACTCTTCTGAACTTCTTTCCCGCCGTTTGCTCATATATTCACCGCTGCTGCTGTCTTTATGACAAACACCATCACCCTCCTCACTCTCGCTTTCTCTGTAGAAACAACACTTCTGTAATTCTCTCACACACACATCTGTACGGTCACGTGGACTCAGTTACTTAGCCCACAGCTGCAGCGTTCTCACACACACACACACTTACGAAGCAGTTGAGCATTGAGCAGGAGGTGCGGTTGGTCCGGCTCATGGCGCTGTTGCCCGGGAGACACGCACTTGGATGAGAACCGCCGCAAAACCAGCCGGTAAAACCATCCTGTGTTTCACCTCCTCACACACACACACACCGATCTGACGCACAATTCCCTGCGCTCCCTGTCGCTCCGAATATTCCAGAACAAAGACGGAGTGGCTGGAGAAAGCGGGACAGGACAGACAGGTTCACCGGCATCAGCACACAGAGATCAGAGATGGAGAGAGAGAGAGAATTAGACGGGGTATTGCCTGATGCTAAGCTCCACCCTCGTGCACTGCATCCCCTCACATGCACGCTCTCTCTCTCTCTCTCTCTCTCTCTCTCGTTATTCTTGCGTTCACCCTTCACCGAGATCTCATGTGTGCCAGCCTGCAACCTCAGCAAGACGCCAGCGCTGCACATATCACTGCGTCCATGAGCACAGAAACACCCAGACCATTTCTGCTCTGAAATGACTGAGACGGGAAATAAAGGACAACTACTGCATCAGGATCACCAGCTGCACATAACGATGAACGAACGAGCCACAATGAAGAACAGGGTTATTATAGTTAGCTAAAATTAAAACCATAATAGAATAAAATAAATGCTAACTGAAATAAACATTTTATTTAAAAAAATTAATTTTTCAGCTATTTGCCAAAGCAACCTTTCTTATTTTAATTTGGTTTACCTTGATGCACTAAAATAAATAAAACAAACTAAAATGTTGTAGCCTATTAAACAGGACAAAAAGCAACAAAATAACTAAAACTTTAAATAAAAATTTAAATGAAATCAAAATATAAAAAAAAAAAATCTGATGCAAAATATTAATACAAACTGGAATATTATCTTAATGATACTAAAATAGGACTGACTCATATGTCTTAATATATTAAATAACATTTAATTAAAATAAAATCAAGAAATAATCTAAAAATAAAAACGAACAAAATAAAAAATAAAACTACAAAACTAGCCTACTAAAATTACATAAAAAAAACAACAAAATGTCTAAAACTTTAAAAACTAATAAATAAATAAATATTAGTTTTTAATATATATAATGCATGTATTTATATTTATCTGCTACAAAATTTTGTACCAATATTTATGCATTATTTTTTATGAACACTGTTTTTATGAGTTCTGTCTGCTGAAGCGCTGCTGCATGGCTGCGGGGGGGGGGATGCATCATCGCGCTTCAGTCACGACGGGCGAGAGACACTGACACACAGAGAGAGAGAGAGAGAGAGAGACACAGAGAGAGAGAGGATCTGCAGCGGCTCCAGTGACACAGCATTCTTCAGCATCTCCTCCCTCCCTCCCCGGCTCCATTGTAACTCGCTGAGAGACACTCGCTCTGCAGTTTCCCAGCATGCATTGCTGTCTGCACTAAAGGACATGCTGTGCCTCGCCGTCTGTCTCTAGGAGAGACTCCACAGCGCTAGGAGCGTGAAGAACGTGCCACGATGTGCCGCTATACCCCACCGTGATGTCATTCCTAGCATGCACAACATTTCATGTCCACCTCACCCCCCCAACCTTCTGTCTTCACATACTGAAAATTTTAAATTCACACTTTCATCCACATGGTTTTTCTACCATTGTTCCATCTTAAAGTCAGCAAAAGTGTACATTTTAAACCAATTTCCCACTTTTAAACTTCATATAGATTTTTAGGTTATCTTTTACTTGATTTTATTCGTTTTGTTTTATAATTCTCTTGATTTTCTGAACTGAGGTCACAAAGTTCAAATAGTTCTGCAAATATATTTGAGATTTTTATATTTACATTTTAAGGACAGCTTTTAGTTGATTTTTATTGAGAAGCTTGCTCAATGTAAAATAAAATATCACATAAAACAGTTATTTTTTAAAAAAAAACACATTTGTGCAAAAGTTCTCTTGGGAATATTGTTTTAATTCATGAACTAAAGAAATACGTAAAGCAAAACTCAGGTCAGCTCAATTGTTCTACACAGCCTTTTTTATATATATTTTTGGATAAGGCTTGATTTTACTTTAATTTTATTCTATTATTGTTCTCTGTTATCTTAAGAAATCTTGCTTTAAAGTTGCTATATAAAATAGTTATTTTTAAAAAATATTTTTTTTCGTCTTTTTCTTTCTTTCATTTAAATATTAAAGCAAAAAGTCTTATGAATATTGTTTTAATTCATAAATATAAGAAATGCTTCCTAGACTACAACAAATGCATATTTATTTTCTGAACTCAGATCACAGAGTTCAGAAAATAAATGTTTTTGTTATAGTCTAGTCATACTGTTTCACGCATGCATGTCAAAACAGCAGCCGATGTAAATGTAACGAATACAGCCCTGTCCAGACACAGCCACTGCATTTCTATCTGACAGAACGTGAAGGTGTGACCGTCTCCCGAACACGGGGAAACTCTCCTGCCATGAGTCGTAACAGACAGTGAGGAAGAGACCCAATGAAGGATTTAAGCTCTTTATCTAAAGTCACGACTCTCTCTCTCTCCTCATACAGAAGCACCATCAGTATCTAACTGTGCAACATGTCAAATAAAATATTAATTTTTTAAATAAATGCATTAAATAACAACTTTAACAAAAATAAAAAATACACATTTAATGTCATTTTAAAACTGTACACTATCTTTTATAAATTAAATATCATATACGACAAAATCTTTCATAAATCAAATACAAATATTTAAATTTAAAGAGGTCATGAACTGCCTTTTTTATTTCATTCTATTCTCTGAGGTCTTGCTCTCTTCTCTTTTATAATGTTTCATTTACATTTAGTCATTTAGCAGATGCTTTTATCCAAAGCGACTTACAAATGAGGACAATAGAAGCAATCAAAACCAACAAAAGAGCAATGATATGCAAGTGCTATAACAAGTCTCAGTTAGCTTAAAGCAGCACACGTAGCAAGGTTTGTTTGTTTTTTTAAATTATGTAATAAATAAAAAGAAAACAGAACAGAAAAAGAATAGAGCAAGCTAGTGTTAGAGGCCTATTTTTTTTGCTTTTGATAATTGTATAATAAATAAAAAGAAAACAAATAGATAGAATACAAAAACATTAGAAACGCTAGTGTTAGTTTTTTCTTGTTTTTTTTTAAAGAATAGAATTAGAATAGAGAGAGCTAGAGTTAGAGGGTCAAATAAAGATGGAAGCGATGTGTTTTTAGCCGATCCCTGAAGATGGCCAAGGACTCAGCTGCTGGGATTGAGTTGTGCAGGTCATTCCACCAGGAGGGAACAGTTCATGTAAAAGTCTGTGAAAGTGATTTTGTGTCTCTTTGGGATGGCACAATAAAGTTCAATCTTTCTGAAAATCCTGTGTCGAATTGTGTCTTGTTTAAAAGCAAGTCTGTGGTCAAATTAAGCGAACAAATGGCCAGGTTCTTACTGACGCGATCTGGAACTTATTAAAAATAAAGTTCATCCAAGGCAAGGAAGGAAGGCAATGCAAAGATTGTGTTTTTTCATAATTTGGCCCTGCACAGCGTCTTGTTATTCTTGGAGTCATCTTTATTGTTTGATTGCGGGGTAAACCTGTGTTCGCCTCTCTCTTTATTTACCTACTACATGCACAAATCAGTGGGCGGGCTATAGAGGCAGTGATGTGGAAATAGGCGTTAACCTGATTCTGCAGAGGCGGGCTTTCATCGCACTATGACATCATAAGTGACGCATTCCAAAAGCTTGCCTTCAATAGAAGCTGTTTTTAGATTAACAAGAAAGTTTTGAGTTCTGAAACTTACAGGATGTTTTTTTAGTATGACCCCTTAGATATAAAAAGATCAAGGCAATTTTGATTTATCAATTTATGACCTTTTTAATACAATGTCAAAAGTGTACACAGTCTTTAATTAAATGTTTACACATACATTTACATATACACATTAATAATATAATAAATTATGCAAAATTTTATAATTTAATAGTACTATTAAATATTTTCTATTTCATGTGTGTATAGATAGACAGACCTTTTTTTTTTTTTTGGGAAATTGTGGTTGCACCTTTAGAAGTGTGCGTTCAGAGAGAACACTGCTGGAGCTGATGGACTGTGATTCACTGCAGACGTGGCCTTATGACACCAAGACACCTATTTTTAGGAAAGAAAGACACCTTTCTACAGACTTCCCCTGTAACTTCCCCTTCAGCACAACACACACGTCGCTCCCCTATAACCAGCTGTGCACGTCACACAAATGCATGACACAGGGCCATAAAGAAGGAAAACCTACAACAACACCACAAACAACTCACTCGGTTTAACTACATGAGCCATCAGAACACATTAGTCTACAGTAACCATTCATCAATATACAACATTAAACACCGAGTCATGTCCAACACTGGGTAATACATAATGATAAATTAAGTAGACAAGCACCAGATAATTACTGTACTTAATGACTCTACGTGAGCAGAAAGAGAGAAACAAACAACTATATGTAGAGAAATTTCCATTCTATATAGGGATGCACCGAAATGAAAATTATTGGCCGATGCGGAACAAAATGAAACACTGGGCCGAAGGCCGAATACGGTTTTTCGCATTTTTTCCCCCATGTAGGCCTATTTTGCCATTTTTTTCACCATTGCATAAATTAAATAGCCAAAATGGGTTTATACTGTTTTGCCCTGCTTTTCAAATAATAAAAAAACAATTACAAAACAACTATTTATATATATTTACTTAGCACTAAACATTTTTTTTAACATTCTATCAGACATTATACCAACAATGCACAATTTAACTTAAAATTAATAAGCTACTAAAATAATATCTTTTGGCCATTTTTGAGACCCCCTTCTTGAATCAGGCATGTATTTTTTACTGTACAAATAAAAGAGACTTCTTTTAACACATTAATATATTACAGATCGAACATGTGTGAATGTTATGATAAATGTATAGAGCTGTTGTAGGGTAATTATTATTATCATTATTATTCTCTTATTTGTTTTATTTTATAGAACAACAGTAAAACTACAATACTAACATTTATGAATGTTGATGGAGTTGTTGCTTTTTCTTAGATTTTATTTGGCAGAAAACCGCAGGAAGATCTTAATGCTTTTTTTTGTTGAAAACAGCATGCAGATATTTAAATTATTCTCATTACGAATTTGAGATGTTAACATAACATTTATATTTGCATACATAAACTACATTTATTTAATTTATAGAACTTATGTTCTAAATGAACTTATGAACTTGAATTATACAAAATGTAAACAAATATAGAAAATATAAAAACAAATCAAATTTATTTTTTGTTTTTATAAAGAAATAGTAAATATATACCTCTTGCAATGCTTTCTTGGAAACTTTCATTGTTGGCTATTTAACGAACGATTCATGTAGACCTAAATTTCCTGATTTCACTGTAACGCGTCTTCAAGTGTTTACCTGAAGCTCCTTGAGCCATAAAACAGCTCAGCCCATATTTTAGCACTGAAACTGAACCTGCAGATGTTTTTATATGCAGGATGGATACAGGTGAGCTCAGAGCCTGACATCATGCGGGACGGTGTCCAGCCCCACCTTCATACGGCCCATTATTCACAGACAAAAACCAGGTAAAAAGATTCTCATTGTCATCTGTGAGTTAAAGGGAACGAAATATGACCGAACAGGAACAGACTGTGCAAGTCGATTGTTTTCTGGGTGTGTGAACGAATGTAGAGACACACCTGCTGGAAAACTCACCTCTCACAACTGATCTGAACGGCACTGAAGGAGGCCTTTTTCCAAATCTCAACTGAACTTGAAATGACTTTGGAAAAAGATGCAGAATTATAATTCAAATATGCAGAATTAATTTCAAATTAAAAATTCTATAAAATTCATATTACTGCTGTAAGTGTAGCTGTTAACACTAAATTTTATTTTTATAAATGATTAACCAATAAGATGTCACCATATATGCTTTACAAATAAATATACTTTACAACAGAACAGAAGATACTAAACAATAAATACTAATATTTAAAATAATGGAGTGAAAATCTTAAAATATTATTAAAAAATTATAGTAGTAATAATAATAAAAATCATTAAGACAAAAATAACTGATGTGTATTGTATATATCTTTAAAGTCCAAAAAAAAAAAAAAGAGCCAAAAAAGATGACCAGGTTTACAAGACAGAAAACAAAACAGAACAACTTTGGTAATCGTGTTGGCCTAGTTAATAAAATCATCTTCCTGTCAATCCAATTCAAATTACTATTCAACTTCCAGTGCGTCATGACCAATTCAATTCAAACTCACACTGAAAGGGGGCAAATCATAATTAAGAACAATACGAAAATGCCACAATACTGATTATTATATGTGACCCTGGAGCACAAAAGCAGTCATAAGTTCTGGTGCAATATGGCTGTCGTCACATCATCCAGGTGGATTCTGCTCACTGGTGGTGGATGAGGAGACCCCCCTCACAATGTAAAGTGCTCTGAGTGCTTAGAAAGGCGCTATATAAAATGTAAGGAATTATTATTATTATTATTATTATTATTATTATTATTATTATAAGTAGCACGGGTATGTGTGTAGCAATAGCCAACAATAAGGGTCAAAATTATCATTTTTTCTTTTATGCCAAAAATCATTAGAATATTAAGTAAAGATCATGCTCCATGAAGATATTTTGTAAATTTCCTACCTTAAATATATCAAAACTTTATTTTTTATATAACTTAATTTTTTGTAATATACGTTGCTAAGGACTTCATTAGAACTTTAAAGGAGATTTTCTCAATATTTAGATTTTTTTGCACCCTCAGATTCCAGATTTTCAAATAGTTGTATCTCAGCCAAATATTGTCCAATCCTAACAAACCATACATCAATGGAAAACGTATTTAGCTTTCAGATGATGTATAAATCTTAATTTAAAAAAAATGGACCCTTATGACTGGATTTGTGGTCCAGGGTCACATATCAACTCATACTCTGAACGGATAAGAATGGAAACAAGCAAACCACAATTTCTACAATCAATTTCCTCAACAGAATACTCTCAGAAGACTGTAGAAACGCTTTTACAACAAAAACAGAAGTTGCTTTACCAAATGGAGTCTCAAGAGAACAACCAAGAAGAAAAAGAACCTAAATGATCACATTCAGAACACAGGAAAATTTTCCAGCCACTTTGCTCCCCAGACAATTAAAGACGCTACACAATATGAGCCGCGGCCGCAACGGGCCAGTGAGAAGCATTGACAGCGTCCACTCGACCAGAACACTGGCCATCAGTTCCCATCCAAACACACACCAATTACTCATCACAGCACTTCTGCAGAGCTTCTGAAAACTATTGTAAGACTTTAAAGACCTTTTACTGTACACATATGCCACTACAGAATATAATAACAAAAATATATATATAAATAAATTAAATACACTGGGACTTTTATTATGAAATATTTATGCTTTACTATTTCCAGCTGCTCACTCAAAAGATGAGAGAAATATAGGAACCAAAATACCAATAACAACAAAATGAGACACTATTGTAACACTATTTAAGACTTCGCATGATCTTCGTATGAGCAAATTTAAGACTCTTTAAGGACCGGCAGAAAGCAGGAAAAGAGCGCCTGCAGAGCTCCGGTTCTGGTTTAGTGTAAATGAGATAAGATGGTTTCTGGGAAGGGTTTCTGAGCAGTTGTTGGACGGGCCGCAGAGCAGAACTGCCCCAGCAGTGGCTGATTTACTCTTATGAGGTTTATGAACGGTCTTGAGGAGGACGAGGCACAGGCTGTGCTTTGTTTACAGAGAGCGCTAAGTGTTTAATGAGTGTCGAGGGACGTGTTCATTCGCTCAGAGCGACACATCATCATGGAAAACCCACGGTTTCAAACTCCGCTGCTCTCACACTCTGTGTTACGGCTGCACGATTATGACCAAAATCATAATTGTCGATTATTCCCTTGAGACTGTAATTGCGATTATTATTATAACGATTATTTTGAACAGATTTATGCCATTGTTTAGAAGCTGCATGCCATATTTTTTATATTAAAAAAACTTTTCTATAGCATTGAGCCTCAAATGTCAATTATACTTTGGTTTGGTTTCTTCTTTAAACAAAAAAAGGTAAAATTATGCATGGTATAATAATGTTATACTAAAACTAAAAGAAAAAATGGTCTACTAAAGCTGTGTATTTCATTTACAGTTAAACAGACGAAATTTCAAATTACAGCACAATTTATATTATCAGGGCTCCAGACTAACATTTGAGAGCAGCGGCAGCAGCAGCAGCAACTGATTTGGTAGCACCGAACATGTAATATTACAAGATTTGTCTCTTAGAAATGCACATTAGAACAGGAGCTTGAGATCAGAGTAGCAGGAGCTTGAGTTGGGATGCAGATGTATATTTGACAGTACCATTGTGAAAACTGTAACAGCCTCATCTTTTATACATAACCAAAAGTACAACACTTCATTACCATGGTAAAAAAGTAGCCTAAGTACCGCTATTTTGTTCCGCTTTTGACACGTTTGGCGTTTAACATATCTATCATGCACAACAGCGTGACGACTATCAGTTCGACAAAATGTCTTTTATCCAGGGTGTTTGAGTTTGTTAAACCCTGCGCTGCAAACACCTCAAGCACACAGAATCATTTATTTTTGTAATCGCGGCTTTGAAAGATAACGTAATCGTGGCATCCATAATCGTAATCGGGATTAGAAATTCGATTAATTGTGCAGCCCTACTCTGTGTGTCTTTAAAGTGTGAATGAAGCAGCACACAAAACATGCACTAACTACAAGACAGAACTGTTAAAACATACTAAAACTACAGCAAAAACATGGTCTAGATTCCTCTAATGCTGACACTTAGTTAGAGATTGTTCATTAAGCCTAAACATTTGGGGAACTGCAGTAAAAAGTCGGCTTCAGAGACTCAAATAACCTTTGTTCAGCAGGTCAGATAATTAACCTCAAACTGGAATTTTGCAGCAAAAAGGTTTCCAATAAAACTCCAAGCAGAAAGCGAAAAACAGGAAGAGAGCGGAATGCAAACCATCATGACGGTTAATAACACAGGGGTCATAACAAACACATGAAGCATGAACATGCAATCTAAAGACAGACACGCATCAGTCTCTGATCTGCCAATAATGAAAGGATTGTTTCATAAAGGTGATAGATGTCGTCTTGGCTTGCTCTTCCAGCCGGAGGGCATTTCTTTAGCATGCACTGAGCCAAAGAGACCACAGCGCTGAACACACGCCGTACACTCAGGGTGGATTATTAGATTTGAAGCACACAAAATGTATCTAACCAAATAAACCGTTGGTTATCCTCAGGTGACCCTCAGTCAGCAAAAGCACAGTAAAAAGTTGCCTGAATCTCACAAACACAGTTCTAAAATGTCATATTTCTACACCCAGTTCAAAAGAAAAAGCAAGTTATTGCACTGAGACACACTCTAACTCGCCCCAGACTCACCATTTTCTCAGCAGATGTGCTTTGATTTAGTCTCGGCTACAGCTCCGCCGGCTCTCCTCACCGCGACGGGTCTCGCAACTCAGTGACAGCTCACGAGACACACAATCTGCAAAAAAAAAAAAACATAAGAAATCAGCCAATGTCAAAATATACTGATGACAACTGTTCACTAAACTTAAACCATTCAACAAATAAGCATCAGTGAGGTCGGATGGGAAACTAATTAAAATGTCAAAAAGAACAGAAGTCTATTAAAAATAGTAACAATAAGTCTTTATCCTCCCCTTTTTTAAATTAAACACATCCTTGCTGAATAAGAGAATTAATTTTTCAAAAAAATAAAAAATACTGACCCCAAACCTTTTATGCATAAAAGAATCCTGAACAAAGTATCACAGGTTCCAAAAAAATATAAAGTGGCAAAAACTGTTTCAACATTGATAATAAATCAGTATATTAGAATGATTTCTGAAGGATCATGTGGCACTGAAGACTGGGGGGAATGATGCTGAAAATACAGCTGTGCATCACAAAAATAAATTATATTTTAAAGCATATTAAAACAGAAAACCATCATTTTAAACTTTAAAATATTTCAAAAAATGACAGTTTTTCCCCTGTATTTTTGCTCAAATAAATGTATCCTTAATGAGCAGAAAATACTTCTTTTAAAAAAAACATTAAAAGTCTTACTGATCCCAAACTTTTGAACAGTGTTGTTTGTATGTGTGCCTGTATGCATGTATGTGTGTGTATCACACACATACATACACACACTTTGCTGCAGGATGACAAAATACATGTAAAAAAGCAGCAAAATATGCTACTTGAAAACTAATCCCTTTTTGAATGCAAAAATGCATTTTACAAAAATGCCTCCCTAAAAATGTGTCCAATTAGTGAACAAAAAATTATGCTGGGCTTTCTGAAGACCAGTCCAGTCAGCCAAAAAGTTGACCTCAAAAATATGTAGCTTTGCACATCTCTAGTGTTATGTGCATGTATCTTATTTCTGTCATTGCTCATGCAAGCAGCAATGACACACATCAATGTTGTACAATAAGTGATATTAGTGTTCAGTTCTGCTCAGATCAAAAGTCTTTCCCAACTCTTTCTCTGGAATGTTCAGCATTTGTGTTTTTCCTGCTCAGAGTCCAAATGCTTGCAAAATTTAATGGAAAAATGTTGAGACTAAGACAGTTGAGCAAACAGGTCAGAACACGCACAAATAGGAAAACAAACACACTCAGGTTATCAGTGCAGTCCGTCACTGTCAGGTGCCCTAAACACACACACACACACACACACTCACACAGAGGCAGTTTAATGATCCAGTGTAAAGCAATGTGTTTGTATTCTCATGAACACACCCATGCAGTTCCTCCTCACCCTGCGCTGCTCTCACCCGCTGAAACGACCTTGATCTCCAGCTACAAGCTGACTAATAGGATGAGCTTTGATTTACAGGAAAAGGAAAGTGAAAACACCACAGGAGCCAATAGCTCATGGAAAGCACACACCAACCACGTGTGTGTACACTTGTTGACTGGGTTTCCTAACAAAACGTCCACTAATAAAAGTTACAATGAAAGTTTTGTAAAGAGATTCATACAAGGGCACAGGATATATGTATGTATGCCTGAATATATAAAATGAAAATTATATATTTATATACAAATACACATTTTCTAGAGATGCACACATATGTATATAAATATTATATAAGCGTTTTATTTATTATATTTTTCAGCAATGCATGTACGTGTATGCACACTACTACTTACACATACGTGCATATATATCAATACGTAAATTGTCTTTAAATATACAGTATGGAGGATTTTAATCCAGGACGACTTAATACATGTAAACATACAGTAAAATAAACGGCTGGGCAAGGAAAAAAAATAAAAAATAAAATAGTTTCAAACATGACAGCTCGACCTGAATGCAAGAGGGCAGCCTTTACCCACAATGCAAGGCTGCTGCAGTCAGAGATTCATTTGAAACACACCCACCGATTTTGTTCCACTACTGCATACACTCACTCAGCACAAACTCTCAAGAGACACGTTAAAGAGAGCAGAAACACTTCTCACATTCCATCTTATGACATTTAAAAAGGGAAGAGAATGTTTAACTCGCGTCTGAAGCCTCGCTGTAACACTGAGCGCTGAAACACTGTAACAGTTGCTGAACGTTCTAAACTTCCGAGAAATGTAACGAGCGCAACATTCCACTCGCGCGCAACAGCGTGTCAGTGAATGAAACGGTCATTCTCAGAGGAGACACGACTAAAGAAGTTCAGCTCTTACCTGAGCGCGTCTGTCTGTGTGCGTGGACAAACTCCTGTGCGCTTCACGCCACGATCACGCCTATCCACGCTCACATACAAAGCTCAAGAAGTGGGCGGAGCCTCGGGCATGTAGCCTACGTGACCGCGCTGTTCTTGCGCGTCTCAGCACTATGAAGGTAAATTTGGTGCAAAACAGCTGAGTGTCTGTGACAGCTGAATTTGTAGATGTAGAGAATAGCCACACACGTGTATCAGTAGATTTAAAGTCACAGACAAAAGTTGCAAACTTCTCTCTCCCACAAACACAACACAACAGTTACACCTTCTCGGATCCTTCATTGCAGGAGCACAAATCCTATTCTACGGATCACAAATCAAGAAACTCGTGCTCTCACATGTTTTGCTACTATTTCTGCAGTGAATATGGTGCAAAACACATTCACACACCTGCATCAACAATGTGAAGTCACAGATGAATTTTGTACATCCACAGATCAGTATTTGAATTCTTGCAATGAGATTTGTCATTTGCAGGTGAAAAACAGCATTTAAGACTCGTAGCAGCAGATATAAGCCGTTGTCGCTATGTACTTGTGTTTGTGCTCGAAAAAGCATCGGAGAAAAAAAAACATTCTATAAGTGCAAATCTCATTGCAAGAATTTGTGATTCGTAGAATAGGATTTGTGCTCCTGCAATGAAGGATTCAAGAAGGTGTAACTGTTGTGTTGTGTTTGTGGGAGAGAGAAGTTTACAGCACAGGCATAGTGCGCACATTTCCATCGCTCTGTGTTCTAAACCAACTTTCAACGCACGTGTGTCCACAAAGCAGTGTATACGAGCATCTGTACCAGTAGAGCACATAGCAAAGAAGCGCTCGCTGTGTTTTGTTTGCATGTTTTTAATCAAATTAAATGAATGAGTGAATGACCTTTTTAAGCATCTGATGTGGTGCTGATTTTATTGTTCATTATTGTGCCCATAATACTATAGAAAAACTGAAATACCATTTTCTTGTAAAACATACTCCATTAATCATCATTTTATTTACAACTTCAAAAAAATTGTATACAATGAGAACACACTATTATACTGTATATTGAAAAAAATTACACCTTATTACACTCCAGTTATATTGGAGTCAAGAAACCAGTTGAACAGAGTACATGATGATGATCTGTTAAATGTATTAATGTAATTAATTATTAATTGTGCACTTTATGGGAACCAAAGCTCTATTTTTTTTAAATTGTCAAATAAAAAGTCCTTTTCTCTTTGGATTACAAACCAGAAACAGCTGCTATTTCAATCTAGGAAGCACATTTTTTCTAATCTTTCCATTTGTTCCAGGATAACCGTTTATTCATTAAAGACTAACATGCAGAAAGCCGACAAAGCTAAAAGACCCTCACACCACTTATATTTATGAATCAATGATAATATGAACATAAATATTCTATGCCAGCGTTTATTGCACTTGTTATCGAACCATGTTACACACAAACTTCCCAACAGTTTCCAAGCCTCTAAACATGCCTCCTTTAAACACGGCACAAAACGCCTTTTATGGCAGTCACTGAGCAAATGCTTAGCGACGGTACTTCCGTGAGCGTCTCACCTGTGAGGTGTGGAGGAGGAAGCGAAAAGAAAGTGAAAGTGTTTTTTTTATGTTTAGCCTCCATGAAATTTCCATTCCCCACAAGTGGGTCTACCATTTTCTGCAGCACTTGGAAAACTTTATTTGGTGCCAATATTTCACAGGCTTTTCAACAAGACCGCTAACACAGAGAGCAATATGTTTTTGCAACTGATTCTTTTGGTTAATCTGAACCTCACATCAGGAGTAACTGTGCATCTGAACCTGAGGAGTTGCCACACACCTCCAGAACAGCAAAGCCTTGGTGTAAATGAAGAGATCCGCATTCCCACATCCGCACCCACACAGGCCCAAACACGCCAGTCCTTATCTTACTCCACACAGCACACACGGAGCTATTCTACATGCATTTCAGAAATCACTCAACTCAAATGATAGATTGAGAGATAGAAATGTGACTTAATATGAATCCACAAAACCCTAATGCCCAAAGTTTAGGCTGCTATTACATTTTAATGCATAGAAAGCCCTTTATATCGTGTAAGAAACATATGAAATGCAAAGATTCAGCCAAAGTTGCTGTGAATTATTTACAATGCAACTAAATATACATAACACTCAATTAGCCTTGATTTTTGACATTTTGTTATAAAAACTTTGGGGACCTCTGTTATAAAAACAACATGTTTCCAGAATTCATTTAATTTTTTTATTGTACTATTGCTACACTCTTAAAAATAAAGGTTCTTTATTGGCATCAATGGTTCCACAAAGAACTTTTATCATCAATGGAACCTTTTCATTCCACAAAAGGTTCTTTACAGTGGAAAAAGGTTCTTTAGATTATTAAAATGTTCTCACTAAGAAAAAATGGTTGCTCACTGAAAGGTTCTTTGGGGAAACAAAACTGATTCTTCTATGGCATTGCTGTGAAAACCCCCTTTTGGAACATTTATTTTTAAGAGTGTAGCTATTAGCTAACAAATATACACAACCAGTTTCATAATCTCAATATACTTTTGTTAAAGAACTTACTAATGCACAGGTCTACTGTAGTAAACTGCTGCAAGAAGGTGGAACTGTAACAGCCTGTGGAGTTCAGGATGAACTGTAACAAAAAAAGTTGAGTCGCTTGAACGGTCTGTGCTTTAGCTCAATCACTGAGAACAGCGCTGCACACGCTCCAAACATCACAAAACTGACATCAAAATCCTCCACGAGGAAAACACTAGATGCAATCTAGAATCTGTTTCCAGGTCAAAGCGAAGGGGATGGTGAACTCGAACTCAGGTCGACCCACCCATGACCTCGCTGACCTCTAGACGCTCATCAGGCTCCATCTCAACTCAAAACACAGATACAAACACTGTCGTCATCAACAGAGCAAATTCAATACACTAAAATCTTCTGTCTGGGACAATTGGATTTGGTGAGCCTGTGTTTATCATAGATGACAATCTGATCTCATTTATTTCCCTTCAGATGAAAACTGCATCTGTGCTGATCTTATGAACACAGATTGGTGAGAGGGAATTAAAAACCACAGCAGGGCCAATATAAATACATTAAAAACTATGATATTAATGAGAAATCAAATCTTTTCAATTTGTTGAGGAGAGCCGCACTACCAACTGGACTTTTGTCCTGGCAGAGAATGAAATAGGCTAAGTGAAAAAGACGCATGGCATGTAAAAAAAAAAAATAAATAAATAAAAATCTGTAAAAAAAAAAATCTCAACACACGGTTCGGCACGCGCTTGGACCGTGCGGTTCAACTTAAATCTGACAACGCATCTGTAATACGGTTTGTTATAAATAACACGTAAAACAAACAGGGTACAGCACATGTTGCGTTTAAACTAAACTCATTTAAGCCTTGCCAGTTTAAACATTTAAGAGCCAGAGGACGCGCGCACAGTGAGAAGATTTGTGGTGCACTCATCAGAACGAGCGCAAATATTAAGCTCTCTCTGAAGTATTGTGTTTAAATGGACAAATTCACACAAAAATGGTCAAAATTCCCGTCTTGGTAAGTATCCTATAGCAGACATAGCCGGCTGAACGTACAGTTTCAGTGCGTTCTCTTAAAGTGACAGCACTTTCTTAATATTAATCAAACAGCAACCACCAATCACTCACTGCTCTTGATTGAATAGCTTCTGTAACTTTAATAAAGATATTTCATTTATACAGTCAAATATGCAATGCTGTTTTACATTTCATTACTTTATTCAATTTCTGTACCTAAAAACTAATGCTAGACCTACCTAAAAAGCCTGAAAATCACTGATTATTTTATTTGTATCTTTTCTCTATTGTATTTTTATTTGTGCTGTTGCTTGTAGTTAGATAGACTATTCTTATTTTCTTTATTTTTATTTGACAGTATAGTTTTTCCCTCAACATACCGAACCGTACCGAAACCGTGACTCTAAAACCGTGATACAAGCCGAACCGTGAGTAAGTTGCACCGTTCCACCCCTCATCAGAATATACTAGGATTTGTTCAGATCTGATTTTTAGACATACTGCTCAAACTTATCCGTGACTGGGTCTGATTTAACCAGATTACAAACCACCTGGAAAAGTTGGCTGTCATTTAAAATCAGAATTGATGTTTTTTATTTTATCAGACAAAAGAAAAATAAAACAAAATAAAAAGTAAAAATAGTAAAGAAAAGTAAATTTTAGTTTGAGATTTTTGAACAATTAAGGCCATAACGACTCGGTTGGTTGACAACCATCCAGAACACCAAAGCAACGCACTGCCAACCATGTGACAAAAAAAAAAAGTTTCTAAATTTTTAAATAGCTACAAATTTCCCTTTTAAAAATCTGTTGTTTTTTTTGTTTGTAGGTAGAATTGGACTTAAATTCCTCTGCTTGTCACATCAGTATCACTTCTCTATACCAAGAAAACAAAGTTTCACTTCTATATTTACTCATTACTTGACTTTCTAACTCTAGCACTCTTTATTCTAATTTTATTTTATCTATATGTCTTTTTATAAAAAAAATAAAAAAAAAATAAAAAATAATAATAATTATCCGTACTGCGTTAGGCTAACCAAGGCTTGTAATAGCACTTGCACGTTGTTGCTCTTTTGTTGGTTTTGATTGCTTCTTATGTCCTCATTTGTAAGTCGCTTTGGATAAAAACCTAACCCTTTGGATAAAAGCGTCTGCTAAATGATCAAATAAATAAATTTCTTCTCCTGAAATTTGCTTTGAGGTTCACCTAAAACTCAATAGAAGATATAAACAAGCATTTGATCTCGCTCTAGCATAGTAAACCCTTATCTTACATGTCAAAGTTCAATATGCACAAATCTGAAAGAGTTTCATCAATCATCATCTAGTTCGCTCTACTTATAATTCCAGAGATATGAAGGAGTAGTTATACACAAACACAACATGTCAAAGTGCAGGAGCGGAGATCAAAATATCCGATAAATAAGAAATAAAACAAACCCCGCTGACCTACACTCAAGCATCTGAGACGTGCTCACGTTTGTGTTCAGGAATAGTCTTCCCTAAAATGAAATTTCACTGAAAATGTCCTTACTCAGGCCATCCGAGATGTAGATGAGTTTGTTTCTTCATCAGATTTGGAGAAATCTAGCATCACATCACTTGCTCATCAATGGATGCTCTGCAGTGAATGGGTGCCGTCAGAATAAGAGTCCAAACAGCTGATAAAAACATCACAATAATCCACACCACTCCAGTCCATCAATTAACATCTGGAGAAGATAAAAGCTGTGGGTTTGGAAGAAATAAATCCATCATAAAGACCGTTGCTTCCTGCTAAAATATGAGTCCATAATCCTTAATAACGCTTCCTCCAGCGAAAACATCGTCTGGTCTGAATCAGGAGAGAAATCTGCACAGGCTAAAACAGTTCATGTGGGTGGATTTAGATGTGAGAGACAACAGGAGATCAAGTTTTTCACTGGAGCAAGCGTTATTATGAATTATGGACCATAATAACTGGAAGCAACAGTTTGAAGTTAAACATTTCTTAATGATAAGACAAAAGAAACAAATCCATTAAGATGTTATTTGATGGACTGGAGTGGTGTGGATTATTTATCAGATGTTTGGACTCTTATTCTGACGGCACTCACTTTATTCACTTTTTAAATGAATCTGTCGGTCTATTAACACACTTTATCACCACAAAGACACATCTTCAAAACTTCCTAACCAGCTGAAGATTGACTTTTCCCTTCCACTTTGTCACAAGATAAGCTATGGCACTCATAGCTAGCTTTCTAACAGGAGATAATGCTACATTTAAAACTATTATTAAAGAGATCATAAACATACTGTCACGGCTACAGGGACCTAGATTCAGAGCGGTGCAGGAGTAGTCATGAGGCTATTTAAAGAGCTGTCTGACCTGTAACATGAGCATGAGCCATCAATTAGACATTTTACCTAAAGCACTGGGACGCATCGCTGAGCTTCCCAGGCTGAGGAATGAGAACGGGATCCGGTGGGTTTGAACAGGAGCCAATCACTGGTGCTCACTGGTAGACCTCGCCGATTATAATCAAACGGAACCGGAGCAATTATTCTCCAATAGATATGAAAACGCTTTTGCAAACTGCGTTCCATTAGCTGCAGGCCCCAAACTGTCTGTTTCATGTGTAACTGAAGGCACAGCAAACACAAGGATTTACACTGAAAGCATTCAGCAGACGCCCATAAGCAGAGCCATTTACAAAAAAAAGCTTAAATGTCGCATATGAGACTGCTGTGATCAACAGATGTCAAGCAAGCACTTTAGTATGACATCTGCTAGAAAAATAAACGAATTCAACACAAATTCACTCTCTTATATCTAGTACAAATAATTATTACAGATATATTAAAGCTTGAAGTCAGACCTTTAATTAAAATGAAGCTATAAAATGGCAATATGTACCATGCATGCATTTCTCGCACATTATTTTCCCCTTTTTTACAAAAGAAAATTAACAATAATTTAAGCCACATAACAAACCAAGTCAGTGGTTAGACTTGTAAAAACTACAAATAATAATAATAAAAATTATAGAACAATATAATATATATTATTATAATAAAATTTTGAAAATATTAATAATAACAATAATATTCCTTGCAAGAAGTGTTATAAATGTAATTTAATAATTTAATTCTAAATAATGCATAAATGTTATGTAATACCAATATTTTTACTATGCATACTTGGCATATGTTTATAGAAAAGTCATATAGGTATCTTACATAACACCAGCAATTCAGATGTGTGAGGAATATTGAAAACAAAACTAACTTAACCCACCTTACAAAGCCACATAACAACATTCAGGAAAATCAAGGCACTTTATTACACAACGCCTGTGAATTCATTTAAAAAGTGCATGAGTGTGTGTACTGAAATACTCAATATTTAACATCAGCAAGCTCTCCAAATGTGACTTTCCAGCAGTTCAACCCAGTTGGTGGTCTTTCTGTCTCTGTGTGTGTGTGTGTGTGTGTGTGTGTGTGTCTGTGTGCGCGTCTGTGTCTCTCTGTGTGTGTGTGTGTGTGTGTGTGTGTGTGTGTGTGTGTGTGTGTGTGTCTGTGTCTCTCTGTGTGTGTGTCTCTGTGTGTGTGTGTGTGTGTGTGTGTGTGTCTGTGTCTCTCTGTGTGTCTCTGTGTGTGTTTAGTATGGGTGGAGGATTTTACAGCCTGTAAAACATCCCAGCTGGTCAATACAAACACATGGGCGGCATAAACCAGACAAAAACCACGCTAAATCATGCGTATTTAGTTTATACAACCATCCGCCTAACGTAACCGCAAACACATTAAAGAATAATCAAGTTAAATAAACAGAAAATCAAATATGATCAAGACACTCACTGTGAAAGAATCAGCTGACACAACGGTGACTCAGTAGAGCGCAATACTTCCGCATTCACTGGCGATAACCTATACGCCAGCCAATCACGATAGAGCGTGTTCCTAGAGTTGACCAATGGCGAGGCGGAATCCGCCACGTACTAGACGTCCAACAGCCAATGGAGAGCTACGGTGGGTTAGCGGCTCAAACAACAGGACGCCTGAATGCCGCGAGCACGCCCACATGTGAACCAATCAGGGCGAGGCTGAGGTGGAGCGGGAGGGGGAGGTTTGAGCCAATAGAAAATCACAGCGCGGCACTAAGGGACCACGTGGTTCACGGCGCGTCGTGCAAGGCATGGTTTTGAAGAGACGGAGTAACAAAAAGTTTAAAACAAGAACGTGTTGTGCCGACGACAAAATGAAATTGTAGAAAATGTTTAAGTAGTCCTAAATATCATATATTTTATAGAGGTGTAGTAGTCAAGTATAAAACAAAATATATGGTATTGATTACCAGAGTGCTCAATTTGTCTGGATTTAATCGATCTGTGCAACTGCTCAAGAGGTTTCAAGGGTTTAACAGGTTTATATCACAGCAATAGAGTAAAGTATTGATTTCAATACATAATAGAATGTCAGTTCAATTTTTAAGATGCAATACAAAGGGCTGCAGATCATGAACATACAGCAACATATTGTATATTGAACGTTGCATTGTTTTGTATAATTTATTTAAATTAAGTGAAATTCAAATGTGATGCAAATGAATGCATCAATTATGCTTATTTTAATTGCTTTGCAATGCAATAATAATAAAACATGATGCTGTATCCTTGCAGCAATGGTTGCTGTTCTCTAAATAAGTCTAGCTGATCATTAACAGTGAGCAAACACATCTGAGGACAAGAGGCCATTGATTATCTGCCTCATTAACATAATGTTAAGATGTGAAGTTCAGCTGTGCGGTTTACCTATCCTGATCTAACCTGCTCACACGTCTTTATAGCTGTGCGCCTAGAGCTTGGGCTATTTCTGCGCTGGCTTTCGTCTTTAATCACAGATTGGCCTCCTGACATCAGCACTCAGCAGATACTGTGGTGCCGCCCCGGCCCTGACCCCGA